>NW_010525714.1:0-15322 GCF_000687285.1 Phaethon lepturus | reverse complement strand
CACCCAGCCTCCAGGGACGTGCGTGGATGAAGGGTGCTCCAGGCTGAGCTCAGGTCCTGAATTTTTCACACGCCTTCCAAGTCCGTCAGCCCATCTTAAAACTGGGGTACAAATGGCTTTTTCCAGACATACATGAAATCCACGGGTTTCTGGGGGTTTGGTCCCTGCCTCCAGCCAGGCACCAGTACGGCACCAGGCCTCGGTCCAAGGAAATATGTCCCTAATTGCCACAAGCAGGGTTGAAGTTCAAAAAGCAACCACTGACTTCTTTCCAGGGTCATACACACCCTGTCTATGCCCAACAGCAGTTGAGTAGCAATGGGAAAAACAAGTTTTCCCTTCTGTCTGGAGCTGCCCAGAAAGAAGGATGATGACATGCACAGGTTTCGGCAGCCCCCGGGACCTGGATCTCTGCCTGCGGGAGGGATGGGGACATGACGCCTTCAGGGACGAGCTGCTCCTGCCTGGACCTTCCTGCGTGATCATGGTTGTTTCCAGCCATGCTGCAACTCTGTGGTTTGCAGGAGAGGAATACAACCTGTAAATCTGTTCCGTAACAGCCTAACTTCTGGTTTTGGCCTAAAATTAATGAAAATTTTAAAAATTTGTGAACTCTTAAAGTGCTCATTACAATTCTCAGTTTTCAACCTTCTATCTGGTGATCTCTCTTTATAATTCCCTTCATACAGGTGACATTTTCTTTTGCACAGAGGCTGCAGTGCTCATCTGCGAGGCAATGCAGGAGTTAAAAATATATTCATATAGGCAAATTTGAACACTAAAATAGAACTGTCTTCCTGAGGTCATTGTCTCCGCAGACCAAAGTGAGGGAGGAAGTGCAGGAATCTGATGCTGATTAGGATGCCACATGCTGGGCAGGTATCAGTTTAAACACTTTAGACTGTTACCTGCTCAGCAGGGGAGACCTGAACCCACGTTTGATGATTAGGCCATATTTATGTCTCAGTTCAGCAAGTCTCCATACGTTGGCCTGATGAGCAGAGTGTATAAAACTCACACCAGTGTCTCCATATTAGTCAGAAGGGTGAAAAAAGGTTTCACAAGTATGTCTGATTTCTAAAGATGTGGGTGCCCATTTACCCCAGACTGTATTATGAGTAAATGACAATCCACCCATTCCGTCCCCTTCCACATTTTGGATTAATCATGCAGCTGAGCCACATTGAATTAATACGTATTCAATGGCACAGGCAACCAAACTGATAACTGGGTGCTTGAAGAAGGGGGTTTCTTTCTAGTAGCTGGAAAACTGCATATATTTATACACACACACATACACCAATATATACGCATATATCTATAAACTCTAAATACACACATATATGGACTTACGGATATATATGTTTTGCAATGTTACATGAAAAGCTGTAGCTATGTTATATTATACAGTATTTGAAGGTCTCATATTCTGATTAGCATTCTTGATGGGTTCTTTCAGCATGGTTTACTCAGGAAACAAGGCTTATGCAATCACAGTCTGTGTATGTGTGTATGCGTCTGTCACCATTAGACATCAGATAATTTACACAGGAGAGAGGCATTATGAATGTCCCCAGACCACGAAAAGCTTCCTGGAGAAATAGCTTCTGTCAGTATTTTCACCTTAAAAACCCACAAATATCCCAACTGCAAGACGTGTATCCATTAAAGATCGCCATTAGGCTTTGTTCAATCCTATACTCGTGGAACTATTTGTTCAATATCTAAAGAGTTATTACAAATAAGAAGTTATAAAGGATGTCACTAAAGGAGCAAAATGCTACTCATATTTCATATTAATTGGCTACATTTTTTCACTGCAAGATATATATAATTTTTAAGGGTTTTATTTTTCAGTTTACAAAATTCTCCTCTTGGCAATACAGAAGTAGGTTGCAGCTCTGGACAGAGCTCAGCTTTCAGAAGATTGCACTCCCACATAACCAAAACCATCTCATCTGACACAAGGACTAATATTAGTATTTAAGTGTTAAAGCTCCCCCCCATATATTCAGGAGTGATGAGTGAGAGAGGTCTTTAGCCCACATGCTCTGCAAAATCAGAACTCCAGAATAAGGTCTGATTAGCACAACCTCTGCTGATGGTCCTGGGTATTCCTTCAGCTTTAGCCCATGAAGATTAAACTTCGTAAAACCCAATTATAAACATAGGGTTTAATATAGGACATAGCTTAATTGTTTATTTCCTTATGGGTTTTTTGGGGGTGGTTTTTTTATTAAATATATACAGCCTTGTCACTGAGGTTCATACAAAGAACAAAAAATTGGGCTGCAGTGCTGCTTACACAAAAACTACAACTCAAGCAGCTGTGATTGCACCTGGAGGAGTCCTGGCTCCTGCCATAGCCCATCCCTTTGCCTGGGAGAGCTACTCCAGTGCTCAGTCATGCATTTATACCATGGTACATGATATTCCACTACCTCATGTCAATGGTCCAGCAGGAGCACAGACAACGTACTGGAGTTCTTTTTGGGGAAAATAATCCAGTGATATGGAGAAGCCAGGGAATAAAAGGGAATTGTCATTTGAATTGCTGGTATTTCTAAAGGAAAAATACCAGTTGCCATGACAATAAAAATGTGAACTATTCAAAGAGGTCAAAATTAAAATACATTAATTTTCTCAAAAAAAGTGCTGCACACACACATCCCCACCTCATGGATTTTAGTTTTTGAGATTCAAATTTTTTAATTTGTTTTTTATAGTTTCAGGACCATTTCTTGGAACATCTCTCACTGTTTACACAGCTGATCTCTGCTGTGGAACCTGTTTCTGAAAGAGTCCTTGTGCTTTCTAGTAATTTCTAGAAAATTAGAAAAGGTGTCTAACATTCCTAGCCCATCTTTATGTCTGTGACTAAATGGGAGTGAACAGGCCTGGAGAGATGGAGAATCCCCAGCTGGGAAAAGATGAGAGCACTTGCTTCTGTAATATGAATAAGTTGGTACACAGAGATGCTTTGGGAAGGAGAGACCCACAATCACTGCTTTTGTGTCTCTTTTCCAGTTCCCTGGGGAGGGGGGGATGTTTTGCTTTTTAGTTTGTTTTTTCTTTTTAGCCTCCTTATGGCATATTTCCAGTTGCAATATAGCCATCTTGGCACTTCCTTTTTCCTTCTTTTAATGCTGTTGTAGGGAAGACTAGCCCTTAACAGAAGCTTGTTCCAGTATCTACATAATAAAACTGTCCAGAGGCTCCACCCACAAAATCTAGAATTTGTCAAAAAATTCAATATTCTCTTGAACCCTCAAGATATAAAACCAGATTCCCAACCCCTTCCCTTGTCATAGCCTACCAAAATGAGAGAAGAGGATTGATAATAACAAAAAAAAAATCCCCAGAAACTCGTCCTACCAGGCTGGGATTGATCTCTGTTTACCTCGGGGGTTGCAAACTGGCAGGAGAACATGCCATCTGACCCCGGCACATGCCAAGTCTCACAGACTTCTTCTTGCAGCCGAGTCCTTGTGCTGTAATTTACTTCCCGTGGAACAGGGATGCATCCAGAAGGACCAGTGAAGTGTAAACCTTGAAGTGTACAAAGCCTCTTTTGTTCTGAACTCATTATGTTGTTACTTGTGTGTGCGCTATGTTGGAGATGTCCAAGGAAGAGCAGCCAAGACGTCTCTGCTACTTTCATCCTTGGTCACTGTTCAAGCCATGAGGGATGTCAGTGTTTTTTCCCTCAGGGCCACCTAGAACAGGGAACTTCAGGAATTCACAAAACCAATAAACAGTAAAGTGGTATGTGGGGGGAGAAGGCAGAAGAAGGGTCCGCAGAGAGACTTTGCAGCTTTCCTAACGTCTGGTCTTGCTCAGCGTGATGTGGGGGGAGAGGGGAAGGGGGCCACGTTTTCTCAGAAGCTCTCGATTTACTGAAATAGGTTGAAGAGGTTGAGCCACTTACAATCAGGTTAGCTTTAGCAACTGTTCATTTGCTGTGCTTGCTCAGGAAATGTCGGCAGTGAACACCCTCACCCATACCGTATTTGAAGAGGATAGATTCTGCTCTCTCTAGTGGTGCTGTGAATCCTGACTGCATCAGTTGTGCTGGATTCCTTTCATTCAGATCTTTAGCAAATTGTGCATGTATCTTACTCACTAACAGAGGTAAAAACCAGTTGAATTAATAAGTAATGACTTTGGGGTTTCAGGGGTTTTTTTTAGTCATGTGGAAGGCTTGTTTCTCCCCATTCATCCTGCTCAGCATACAAGCATACCTACAATGTCCTGAGAGAATCAGCATTCTCATGGAGAAGGGCTGATCTATGACTTCACTGGGCTATGGAACAAGCCATAAAAGAAGACATTTTATTAAGAAAGTAACAATTTACCATCAGAAATCTTTGAACCATACATTTAAATTCTTGAATTTGGAGCAAAATATTATTTGCACAACAGGCTCGGCTCTCCTTATCTCCATAGCCTGAAGTATTCCTAGTGTTGCCAGCTGTACAGAGCATATCTCATTGCAGTACACGGTGCTCTCAAGTGTGCCAAGTAATAAGCTATAAAGAGAGAAGCAGGACTCAAGCAACACAAGGATGCAAAGCAATATTTTCCCTTGACACCCAAGGTCATGGCATAAAGAAACGCGGAACAAGGGAGCGTCAATTTTCATTGAAGATGCAGGGTACAGTGCTGCTGTACCAAGCTAACAGAAATAAATTAACGTGATGGCAAACTTAGAGTGTCCTCTTAAAATGTGTTTGTAAGTGTGTGAGTGTGCGTGTGGGGGGATGATGCTACGTTGCTCTGTATATTTTCATGGCTAGCAGAAACAGCCATCACAGACTTAAAAAGAAATACTTTTTAGAGATAATCTACTCTGGATATACTATAAATACTGACACAAAGTTTTGCAGCGAACTCTGGGTTCAAGAGCTGAGAGGAATAAGTATAGTTTGCTGCCCAGTGAATTACTCATCAATACAACTTCAACTCGTCACCAATTCCAAACCAAAACATATACACAAAATGACTTTTCAGGATCGATTATACTTACATTTGTGCCCCTGTAAAGCTGGAGTAACTATTATTGCATTCTTCCATTCTCTTACCTCCATGGTGAGAATTATACATGTGTAGGAAAACAGAAGAAACGTCGTTTCTCTGTTTTGCTTTTGCAGTGGTATTATACAGTGTAAATGAGGAGTAAATGCAGAGGAAGCGTTAGGTTTCTGATTGCTCTGTGCCCCCTTTGGAGCCCTATGAAGTCGATGGGAAACCCTCCATTGACTTAGACAGGCTTTGTATCAGTCCCTTGAATATTATCAGGCCAGCAAGAAGTATTCATAGCATTCAGCATATGGCTCCAACTTACTTTAATTCTTTACCTAACATTTCTGAAATGCAGACTGTAAGGGAGCATTCTTTTATAGTTAGGAAAGCACACAGTGCTTAATTTTAATGGAAAACTCTTTTTTAAACACAGACGGATCCTGCTGTGTTTGACAAATATGTTCCAGAAAGAAGCTCAATCTAGATGTTATGTGTAACTTTATCTTATTCCCTTTTGAGCACTACTGTTCTTGCAAAGTGATCTCTCAACTGCCCAAAGTCATTACACTTTTTCCCTTTCACATTGTACCTCTGTAAATGTCAGGCATAACTACATTTTTATTTGCAGAGATACCACTGCTATGAATGAGTAAAAATTTCCTTCTCCCCCGCCTCCTTCTCTTTACCCTGTGCGCTTTCTGCTAATATGATTTGTTGAACAAATTGTTCCATTAATCTGGGGCTGTTTGACAGAGTGAGAAAATAAGTGCCAAAGTGAGAAGATTCACAAGAATCGGAAATCTCAGTCCCTCTTTCTCAAGGTAAATAGTTATTATATCAGGGTGTCAGACTGGTGAAATGGATGTACTTTCATTCTCAGTTTGTAAATGTCACTTTTCCTCAGCCCATCAGGGTGACAAATGAGGTGTGGGTTACAGTAAGAGTTCATTCCTTGACAAAGTTCTTGCTGGCTTATTTCAACAGGAAGGTAACCTCCCCTTTCTGCCCCCCACCCAAAAGCAGGGAGGGGGGGACACATCTTCAGTCGGGAGGGAAACAAGAAACAACCTGGGCTTGAATAATGTCCAAATTGTTTCCATTTGCTGCTAAAACCCGATAGAGGTTTCTTCAAAAAACAAGTCGTGATACACTTTGTTTGCCTTTCTCCTCTTTTCTTCCTTGTTGTTTTTAGCTAAGACCCATATGACGTACTTTTACTGGTGCTTATGTCAATATTTATTGAACAAGTGGTCAAAAGAGGCCACTTTTTAAACCCCGTGCTAGCTGGTTGTTAATTACCACACTGCAATGTGTTAATGAAGAACACCCTCTTCTTTTGACAGATAATTGATAAGAGATCAGGAGGCCCAGCGCCTGACAAGGAACATGAAATGGCTTCTTCGATTGCCCTGCAGGTCACTGCATTTGAGCAGCCATGGGACTAGCAAGGAGCCCACATGGCTCACAGGGAAACAGTCCCAGGGTGAAAACCACGGTAAAGAAAGAGCAAAGGATGAGCTGAGCAATTTGAACACTGGGCCTTTGATTTCTAAGTCTATGATAACCCTATGGTCTCTCGGGAAAACGGCATTTGCAGTAGCTCATGAAATGTCTTCACCAACGCTGAACCATTGTCTTCAGGACATAGACTTGTACTTTTTTGTTGATGGTATAGTAACCATGAAAGAAAGCTTCTCCTGCCTGAATTTGCCATAGTATTACTTCAGAAAGATATTTGTTTGATGGATTTAACTCTTTTCTTTCAGTTCGTAGCACCTCTTAGTGTTTGTAAGTATCTGATAGCTCGAGACAGACACTCATCTTGAGCATGGTTTGTGAGGTGACTGTGTTTAGGGCTCATAGACAAAAGTGTTATGAATCAGGCAGATGTGACTTTGCTAGAAATTCTGGAGAAAAGGCAAAAAAAAGGATTTTTTTTTTTTACTTTCAGAATGACACAACATTTTCTACAAAATCTAGGAATAAAAGCAAATTTTCAGAATAAAATTGAACTCAGAAGCCAAGCCCCCACATTAACAGCTCTGTACAGGCTCCCCTAAGCTTTCTAGGTCTGCAAGGATCTGAATCACAAATGAGGGTTTTCAGGCATTGCGGTCTCCTTGGGAGGGGCTGGCTGGGACTGGATCTCATAAATAATCAGTTCACAAGTCTAGAAAGTTCAGCATTTGCAGAGCCTCAAGCAGATCCTAGGAGCTATCAAGCAAGCTGAACGGAAAAAAACATGAACATTTAGCAGAGCCTGCCTGTATTTTCCTCAAAGCTCATCAAAAGCAATATGTTTCCACATAACATTTTGCTTTTGGTGAATCAGCGTTTTCTGATGAAAAAATATTTCATTGCAAAATGTCTGCCCCACTGGTGTATAATCTGGCACATGTCATACGAAATGAAAAGGGTTGAGGGTGAACAGCAACAGGAACCTCCAGATGTGGATCTCCTGCTTGAACCGACAGGCTCCTAAATGAACGGCTATCATAGACTCCTGTGTGTGTTCGACCCCTCAGAAGGAGGTATTAATTAAGTGCATGTTACATGTTTCTTTTCCTGACTGCTAAAATGTCAGGCTTTGAAGTAGGTTGACAATGATGATGCTTATGATTCAGAAATGGAAATTTGCTTTTCATTATTAAGAAAACCACTGTTCTCCAACACTCACTTAAAAGTAGCTACTTCTACAAACATGTCTGCCATTAAATCCCCATGCTAGAATATTTGTGAGAAATTAACAGTAAAAAGGAGACAACACATAATCAAAGCAATTCTCTCTAATTTTCTCTCCATGTCTGCATTTCCAATGCATTTATTCCTGTGGAATCCAGGCAGCAGATAATACTGAATTTTGTATGACATCATACCCATTTCAAACAGATCACAATCTCATAAACATATGATTATGCTTTACCTAACAGATCAGGGACTAAAAGACCCTACTGAAAAAGAAATTTCAAAAAGTAATGGTACAATGAACAGGAAAAACAAATCACTTCATACTGCAACTTTTTTTTTATTTTTAAAAATGTTTTTTAAAATGTCTCTCTTTTGCACCAGACTTGCTCCTGCACATAAATTGTTCTTTGAAGACCTGTTTTCACCGGTACTGGCTAAAATAAGCAGAACAGTTACAGTCAACAATATTCTGCCCACTTTGCCAGAGCCTTCATAATTTATGTCTAACCTGGATAGGAAAAGCCCTTATAAATTTCAACAAATGTCTCATTAATTAACACCCCGTCTCCCTAAGCCACAGAGCAGCTGGTGAAAAGAATTGTGTAGGTTGATTCTGTAGATATAAACTAGGTCAACAAGAGAGATCCATACTCACTATTGCAGGCTGATATTTCTCTGGAGGTTATTAATAGTTTCTGGGGGTCTTTCAGCTTAGACTCAAAACTATTCAAAGTCAACAGTATAAAGCTGCTCAGCCTATGTACTTAAATTTAAAAAAAACCCAAACAACCCAACTCATTATAAGGTTTCTGTACAATGCGATGCAATGGGTCAGATGCTGAGATCCTCACTTAGGCCTCTCTCCAAGACAGCCAGAGACTTTCTATTGATTTAAACGAACTTTGTATTGTGACCTTTTTCTGGTTAGCACTTTATCATGCAAACTCCTTACTTTACTGATTACACTATATATTCATGGAGAGTCTGAAGTCCTTAGTCAGGCAAACTTTCTTCTTGCCTACATGATAAATTATCTACCAAGCATTATTCTCTGCTCATTTCTAAATACTCCTTAGCCTATTCAACATGCTAATTTTAGGGTAATTTATTTTTTCTATAACTCTAATAAAATTAAATTAAAAATACAAGGCGGGACTGTGGGGAATGGTATTACAGGTCTATCTAATGCAAGGACTGAGTACAAGGTGGAAAAATGAGAGGGAAAAAATGCCCGGGAAGCATTTGCCTGACTATAGATATCTTGCATATGAAAACTTTGTCTGAAGTCGTCTGAGGAAGCAGGCAGGCAATTTTCACCTATACTTGCAGTTTTAGTATACCTTATATCATAATCGGATATGGGGAAAGGAGAGGAGAATGCCTGAGGAGTGGCTAGCAGAGAAAGGTTAGCTGTACACAATGTAAGCAGGATCCGATAGCAGGAGGAGGGAGTCAATGGGCAGGCAGGGCAGAGGAAGACTTTCCATGCTGGCAGACTCATTTCAAAAAGGTGCACAATTAGGAGTGCAAGACCAAAATAAATGAGCACTGAGGGTGAGCATTTATCAGAAAAGAGAGAGAGGGATACACAAGGATGTGAAAACAGAAAAGCAGTCGGGAGCAAAGTCGTAAAGCTCCTTGGAGGAGATAATCCTGATTCTAGTGAAGTCAATGGGAGTTTTGCCATTGACTTCAACAGGGTCAGGATTTCACCCAGGGAGTGTTAATGTGATGTGGAAGGAGATAGGAAGACAGCGGAGATACTCAGAGAGAGAGCAACATGGTCATAGCATATAACATTAGCATATTAATGGCTATGGCTGTTTTATTTTACAGCTCTGTATGAAACATAAAGACTATAGGAACTTCAAGAATACTAATATGTCCCTCATTGTTAACTAATGCTATGGCAGGCATCCTCAAAATAAAGATTTCCCCCCTGCCCCTATTTTACCCTGTAATATCTCATGAGGGAGGTTGAGTCAGACTAATTTTAGTATTAAAAAAAAAGTCAGAACAAATATCATCATGTCCAGTAAGCCTTATGTATTGATTGAATCCAAGCTGACCACAAAATTTAATTGCAGGTACATAATTATTTGAGGTTAGGAAAAGTTAGTTACATTATAGTTTCCGAGTTAAGCTAAATAGATCAAGATTTTTTTTATCTTGAAAAAGAACAACCTAGGAGGGGGAGGAAGAGGTCAGATAGAGGTCTTTAACATTCTGGCTGGCCTGGAAATGGCAAATAGATAATACGTGTTCACTGTCTCTAGTAATCTGAGATTTAAAAGTCACCAAATGAAACTAGCAAGGGATATATTCAAACCGAACAAGACTTCTCTCTTTCTAGCACAAAGGCAACTTGTAAAATTCCTTGCAACAAGATTTAGGGGTGGTCACATAGTTTCAAAAACAATCTATGGAGAAATTCATGGAAGAAAAACACATTGAGAGCTATTCAACGCATAGAGATCTTTTGTTGGGGGAGTTTCTGAGCCACAGGTCACTGAAGAACAGCAGAGTATTCTAGAAGAATAACCTTGTATTGTTCCTAAGATATCTGCTCTTGGCCAAATCCAGAGAGCACCCTGGGTTATACGGCCCTTAGGTCCAACATGGTGCAGCAAGTCTCTATTCTAAGGCAGCAGAGGCTAGTTTATTTAAATAAAGCTTACATTTCTTTTTAACAAAATTTCTGTGGGGAAAATCCTGTAATATATTTACTTGTTCCTTCAAGCTTTTATCAAATATTCTGGGGGTTCCAGGTGAGGGGTAGAAGTGTCTGCAGGTAAAGGTTGTGTTTGTCAGAACAATTCCACTGGGCAGCTCTGCAAGGTTTGGCTACGCCGCTGCTCACTAAAAGGAGATGAGTGTGCCAAGGAATCGACAGGTTTGCTGGCTGGGTTTTTGCCTTCTACTGGAAATTCACTTAGGAGCTAATCCAAAGCCAACTAAGTCAATGAAAAACTCCCATTAAGTTTAATGGGTTTGGGATCAGGCCCTTAAATCATATGTAGGCAGCTAAATCTGCCAGTTCTTTAAAGATGCATAAATTTACCTGCTATTCCCCAAAGCACAACTGCATCCCTCCAACACCTGTCTGACAGAACTATTGAATATAATAAGAAAAGCTTACAGAATCACAAGTAAGCTGTGAACACCAGACTGCCACCAATCTCTTCCGATGCCGAGGTAGTTAGTACCTGGGACTACTAAAAAAAGGTAATCAGGGACGGTGCTGAGATATGAAATACAAGTATTCCATCTGCTTAAGCCGAGCAGCTCGAAAAACATTAGCCAACTGCTAAGTTGCTGCTTTTCTACAAACTGAGTCATCCTCATCACACATTCTGCTGGGTTTTAAATGATTGACAGGAAAAAAAGCTAAGAGAAGCAGCTATTTCTTTACATTTAGCTGGTTTGTCAGGGCATTTGAAAACTTCTGGATTAAGGTGAAAATGCTTAAGGATTAAGTGGGGAGTGAAGGGAAAGGGAATGAAAACATTTTAGTGCTGTGAATTTAGAAGTCAAGCAGACATGCTCAGGAGAGCTAGCAAGACCTTTACCAATATGCTGTATCTAATCAACAATATCATTTAGAGTTTTCCACTTTATGGGGGAAAAAAAAGTAATGTTTGAAGATTTTTCTCGCCAGTGCTGTATCTCATCAGGGCCTTAATATACTCAGCATGTGTTTTGCAAAATGAGGTTTTGCAAAAATCAGGGTCACCCCTTGCACCCAGGCAAGAGGTATTAAAAGATATCATCTTTACAAAGAATGTCCTGAAATGATGGAAATAAATATAAGTCTCAAGAACTTTTGAGAGAGTTTTCAGGGGTTTGATCGCACCAGAGAGCTGTGAATCATAACAAGAGATGTCTAGGAACGTATTATTCAAAAGGAAGCACTGATATTGATAATATTCACATTTAAAAGACTGTTGTGAATTGTTGCAATGTTGTTAATTACACGAATAACGGGCAAAAAGGAGGTGGTTCCCTGTACTCTAAATTTCTCTGCGCTCTGGTAGGCAAAAGGTGACTAGAGGGGTCAGGAAATAATGATTTCGTTGCCTGGCCTATTGCGGGTGTCTTGTAATGTTTTGAGTACTTGATTTTCTGTGTTTATTTCCTCACCTAATATTTTTGTGCAGGGGAAAAAAAAAAGAGAAGGAAAATCAGATATTGTCAGTTTTGCAGAGAATACTGGAAAGTCCTGTCAGGTAGCAGGAGATTAAAATGTCTTCAACAAACCGTGGAAACTTGGTTTGGAAGATTATAGGAAAAATGTAGGAAGTTCTTCAAATACTTGAAGTAAGTTTAAAGACCCCATGGAGGAAAAAGGCAAGTAGGAGGAACAGCAAGATTTCATATTATCACTTGTAGGAAGTTGTTTCTTTTGCAGAGACCCCTAGAGCTGAAAAAACAGAAATAGTGAGTCATTGATTCTCAGCTCAGTTGTTTTCTTTGATGTTTGCTATTCAGAGTAAGTAGTTTATGCCCATTCTGGGACTGGAAACATGTTTATATACACAGTAGCATCATCATCATCATTGAATAATTTATATTTTTAAAAACCCTTGCACACTTTGTAAAATAGTATACAGACATTGCTGCACTTGATCACGGAAAGGGCCAAACCAACTATCTATCTTCCTTAAATTCATTCCCTTGGAAATGTCTATAGAAGTCATAAGCCTTCAAAGAAAAAGCCAGCGCAGAAGACCACAGATTCTGCAGTAAAAGAGTTATTGAGAAAGGCATAAATACATTTAATGAAATTAAAACACACAGAAATATGGCAAAGCTTAGGGAAAAAAAATTGCAGATAATCAAAGCTAATTATCACCTGGGAACAAAGGTGAGTTATTTTCAATTTTATTAGTAAAGATCGATTCATGTAACACTCAAATGTAGCAGCTATGGTTCAGGCATCTATCCACCACAGCTCTGATGATTCTGAACTTTCTTCTTGGAGCAATATCTCCAAGCGCCCCGGCTCCTCTCTGACCAACGCAAGCTTATGTGCACACCATTGCGGTGGGCATCCTCCCACTGAGCACCAGTTCAGGGTTTGCTTTTTCATAAAAGAGGCTAAAAGAAATGAGGATGAGTCTCCTGCAAGAAAAACCTTGATAATATATATGTTGATGAGTTTGTTGGATTTAATTTGTTGAGTCGATGTACCCTTGTCCGGCACCCTAGACAAATAGTTAAAAAAAAAAAGAAAAAAAGAGAAAACTAGGGACTTGAAACATCACATAAATCTAAACTAATCAGCCAACCTGTACCCTTCCAAGACCTGTAAAATACATGTAGGTTAACATTATTAAATCCCACTTAAAAATAGGTTGGTTGTGTTAAGTGTGTCATGATTTTTACTGAGATTTCCACTCAGCCTGCATTCTGGACCTTAGAAAATACCCCTAAGCACACATAATTTCACTTGCTGATGTAACTACCTGGCTGCATCCCTCTACCATGTTCTTAGCCATTTCCATTTATTAGTAGAAAAGAGTTTTTCCTTTTTTTTTAGTCTGCACATTGCACATGCACTTAATTTTACATGAAAAATTGCATGCATAATGAGGCATAGCGGCAGTGAAACATTCACATTCAAAAACGTCCTGCCCAAACCCATAAAATTGAGTGGCACGTTTGATACCAAGGTTTTCTAATCCACGACAGTCCATTCTCCGTTAGTTTTGAATCTCCTCTGTTAAATGCCCTGTTTCAGTTAGAAACTGCACAGTAGGAAATTAAAACATGTTGATAGATTGGAAAGTTATTAAGCTCCCTTGCAGTGTTAAACAAGAATTTACAAGAATTCACTCTCCAGATTTATCAGGGATATATTTACAGTACTTGAGTAAGTGTGAATATTACTCACTGGAGATATTTAGTCACATACTGTATCTCTCTGAAGGGAGACCATATTGCATTAAATGTCTCCACCATGTTCTGTAATTTGAAAGATAAATCCTTGAGTGCTGATTAGTCATATATTGATACAGAACATCTATTATTTTGGGTCTATAAGAAGATTTTCATCTCTGTAATATTAATTTCTTGGCTATCATCACATTTTTTCTTAGCAGCCATCTTTCATTATCATAACTCTGGCCACTCAATATTGTTAAATTTCCTCATGTACAGTGCCAGAAATGACACTGCAGGTGGGGAAGGTAAATCTTACTTAAATTAAATGATTTGGTGTGGGCTTGAAACAAAAGTAGACATTGCTAAGGTTTTGTGTGAAGTTTTTCCGGCGACACATTTTGTGGCATTAGGGAAAGAGCTCAGACTCGTAGGGGCTCCATTTCCACATCTGAAAAATGGGTTGTAATGTAACTTCCCAGTGAGATGGTGAGATGTTGTCTTTATTCCCAGATTATTATGTAATATATTAGTCAAAATGGGGTCCAATAGCTAAGATCAAAAATAGTATTTAGCAGCTCTACTCCCACTGAATTCACGTATCTGACTCCCTTTGGGTATCCAGTAAAGAAACTAGGTGCTCTGTCTTAGGTCTGTATTCTGGTCTAGTTATAAAATGCAGGCAGCAATGGTGACCAGAATGAAATCTCAATTTAACAAAAGAAAATGTAAAAGAATTTTAATCGTTTTGTAGGTAGTGAGAAATATCAGCTATATCTGATACACATGAGCTTTATTCGATACTCAAAGCCAAAATAACCTCCCATATCTCAAAGCGGAAGGTAGGAGCAATTTTTAAGCATTGATTTTTGACTCACCATCAGTGTAGCAGTAGATTTTTCTGTCTTTAAATCACAGTTGGGAACGGTATTCTCAAAATACTGTGGTTGAGTAAGAATCGAAGTTCCATAGAAAGTTACTTTTCACAATGCAATATTGTTCCTATACATTAGAGAAATATCAGTTTTCCTCTTCTGTCAAGAAGGAGAAAAATTGTCCTGTTTTCAGTTTTTCTCATTTTTTCCCCCTTTCCTTTAAAAACCAACCGAACAAAACCCCCAGTAAAATAACTCTGCCCACTAACAGTGAAAGTCCGCGCAGGGACCCTAATTTACTTCTCTCCAATTTAAAGGTTGTGTAAGCGTTTCAGGGTAAGGAAGATTTATTTTTTTTTCTAGAGAACAGACACAGCAAAGGCATTCGGTGCCAGATGCCCCGATGCTGCCCTCCCAACATCTCTCAGCTGTGAGACAGAGGAGTCAGACCAAGGCATGACACAGTATCTCATTCTTCTGCCTTTTCAGCCCTCGTCTCTCTGAGGTGGTAGCGATCACAGGCAAGTAGGCAGCTCGATGTCTTTTGTCATCAGTTGTGTTAGAGAAACCGCTCTAACACCAGCAATTAATTTCTTCTACTGGGACATCAGGGCCTTCAAACGGTTCACGAGCGCGGCGAAATAAACGGCAAGACTCTAATTTTCATCCATGAACTTTCTAGGGCAGAAATCAGGTTTTAAGGGCACAAGAGATCATACTGTCTGACTTGCTGTATAATCCCGGAAAGGAGACCTGTGCCAGCCTGACCAGCTTGTGAATCGAGGCCACTGTGCTCTCCTTTACTAGGTCCTACAGGAAAACACTCTTTTCTTTGGGCTGAATGCTCAGAATCATTA
>NW_010525713.1:49530-72083 GCF_000687285.1 Phaethon lepturus | reverse complement strand
GCCGGTCGTTGCCTGCGCGCTGCCGCAGCCGCCAATCGCTCCGCGTTAGTGCCGACGTGCTCGCCGCGAAGCGAGGAGTTTTGTCAAAACGAAGTGAAACTTCAGTAAGCTCTCGGGAATCAAACGCCCAGCTGGAACGGCAAGAAGTTATTTTGAAATAATACACTGGATCGTTTAGGTCAACATTAAGCTCCTTTGTGGCTTTCGTTACTCTCTCCCAAAACAGATCCCGTTGTAACATTCCCCAAGCGTAACGCACTGCGCCGGAGCGTCAGTCCTGTATCGAGCTGCCTCAATAAAAACCTCAGACACCACTTCAGCATCAAACGCGGCTCTGTTAAAGTGGGCTGAGCCGTGCCGGGCTTATGCCGCCGCGGCTCTGAAACGTAACGCGGCGCTTCAGAAAACTCTTCCATTTATACAGCACCAAGGCCGCGTGCAACCGTTTTCTCAAAGCTTCGTCAGCTCTTCGCCGTGTAGTTTCTCTACCTTTTCCTGCTGCAGCGAGAAAGTTACGTGTACGAACGGCTCTTGCAGCTCCACAGATACAAGTATTTTTATGATGCCTTTGATTTATAGGCTAATTTGATTTTAATTATTTTATTTATATGCCTTTGATTTATATATAAACCCAACAATAGGTTTACTTGCCAAACTATTACGCAGTACAGCAGTAGGCCCACCTAGCTAATTTAGTCTTTCACTACTATAATTATCAAATAGATGTATATATTTTCTGCACTAACCTGAAGCACTGAAACCGAAGAGTATCTGTGCAGGTCTAGTATGCTAAGCTAAAATTTTCCCAGTGGAAAAAGATACCTTTCAGATTATTACCTTTTTTTTTTTTCAATTGCTTAATTATGCATAATATTTCTAATGCCATTTTAGATAAAATCCGCAGCTTGAAACCAACAACCATACAATTCGAGTCTTCAAAAGACATCGGTACCAGACAGCGCTGCTTTGAATTATGGGATAAAACGAGCTACAAGGACTTTTAAGCTCCTAATACAACTGCTTCCCATTTACCACTGACACTGTACGCAGAGAGATGCGTTAACTGAACGCACCCTTTAACATTGCCTCCAGAAGAGTGAACCCCTTTGGTGTTTAAAAAGCACGTACTGCATTCTTTCACTCGGTGTGTGAAATCCGGATGACCCTATATCTTTTCTGGTGGGAGGCCTTGGGGGAGAGTAAAGGCGAGTTTGGCTTGTTTAGTTCAAACCACTGAACGTGCACCTAAAAAGTGACCTCTTTCAGCGTTTAAAATCAGCTGAGTCCCCCGTGGTGAAATACAATTCCCGAAACTTGCGGGGTATTTGATGGGTTTTCACAGCAACATTAATTCAAGGGGAATTGGCGTTACATCCCTACTGTCTTCTACGCATCCGCATCGACGACTTAAATTAACCCCCGAGAGGCTGCACACGTATGGATGAGTGCCAGGGAAAGGCTGACACACGCGGCCAGCGATGCGCGCGGTATTCTCCAGGTACACCCTTGTGCTCGCGTTGCTCCCTTCCGAGGAGGCTTTGCTTGCTTTCGTAGCGTCCCGGTGAAAAATGCTGGAATTACCTGGCCTGACGAGGGAAACCGCATTCACGTGGTTCAGCCGTTTGTCATCCGTGCCAGGCCTCAGAGAAAGGCGAGGTCTGAGAGGTTCAGGGACTGACATTGATTCAGGGAAAGCAAACCCTTCAAATCAATAAGTAAAAATCACTGAGTTTATTCCATGATATTTAAAGCAAAGAATTAAACTTGTAAAGTGGATTACAGGGAAATTCCAGCTGGAACAAGGCCGAGGACTGCCTCGTCCAACCTCTGCCTTAAAGCAGGGTCAGCTCTAGTGTCAAACCTGTTCACTCAGAGCTTTAAAAGTCCTTGACGTGGCATTTTGAACAAGCCGATAAAACGTTCTTTAACGCCTGCCCCAATACCCAGCTATCCCACCCTCCGTCACTGAAAACGCCGCAGTTGTAAACCTCGAACCTCGCCAGCAGATGCCACCACAGCAAAGTTGTTATAAAATACCCAGCCAAAACTTCTGTTCCTTGGTAGGTCTTGGGCAGACGCGGTACCTACCCAGCAGCTTCACAGAACGGCTTAAATCAGAAGGTGGTCGCTGGAATAAAATCCCCCCACACCCCGCACCTCCCAGGGGACGGACTTGTCTTGGGTTTAGCGCAGAAACAAAACCGCAGCATGGCAAAGCGCGAGGGTGCTGCTTGATGCAAGCGGAAAGGCTGGACGCGGCCGGCGCTGATCGCTGCGTTTAGCCCACCCCAGCAGATGCGGATGACAAGGGGCACGACGGAAACCTCAAGAAACAGCCATGCTTGGAGCTGCCTGAATCCTCGGAGACCTGCTGGTGCTCAGGCGGCCTGAAGCGTCTCAGCTCCTTCCATAAGGAAGGGACTAGAAAAGGGCTTGGGTTTCGGTTTGGGGTTTTTGTCGTTTTCTGTTTGAAGTTTCACCGTAAACTGTTGCTCCTTGACCCAAGAAGCCTGGCTGGGCTGCAGGCACCAGCAGCCATCTCTAGGGAAGGTCAGGCTCCCCCTCAGCTGGAGTATTTTCTCGGTCGGGTCTCTGTTTGGCGCTCGGTCTCTGAACACCTTTCCACTTTTCAGAGACGGAAAGAGCCGCGCTACTGCTAGTAAACTGGCCAGGCCATACGTGTCTGCCCTTGAAGAGGCTGTGGGGAAGCCGTGGAAGAAGCCATCTGCTTTTCCCGGCCTACGTTAGCTGGAGACGGTTACTCGGTGATAGGAGAACCCCGCTGCAGAAGCACTCCTGCCTGCTGCCAGTTAGGCAGCTTGAGAAGCCCTGATAAGGCTCAAAATGCCATGGTGGGGCTTGACAGTGGTGGCCTACGACTTATCCAAGGAGCAGCTCGCCACAGCAGCCAGGCAGGCAACACCACGCCCCAGCCTCCCACAGCTGCCTGAGGATCTTGACTTCATTTTGTAAATGAACCTTATGGTTACAAAGGCGCCATAAGGAAGGTGGGAGGGAGAGAATGTATGGTGGGTCATGTACTGTAAAGAAAGCTTCAATGACACGGAGGTGGACCTTCAAATAGCAGAATGATAACGAGGGTATCAGCACTTCCGAAGACAGTTGTGGTGGGCACAGGAAGGCAAGAAAACACATCTATAGTGGCTTTACTTAGAACGAGGAATAGGAACAAGGCAGATCCTTAAACAAAAAACACGGTGTCTCCACACAGTTCCTGGACCTCCAATGAATTAAGGGAGCCCACCAACTTCTGAAAGAAATGGAGGGGGAATACAGGAAAAAAGCACCCTCCTCCCAGGAGGAGAGACAGGCAAGTCTCCCCTGGGCTCTTGGGTTTCTCAGAAGGGAATTTCTCTGCTCATGATACCCTTGGAGAAGGAGGCAGGAATCCACTCCTTGTTTAATGAGTCTCTCTTCCTTTGTAGTCTCACTGATCTCCAGTTGGATGATAGAAACCTACTTATGATAGGCACCCAAACCACCAGCTGCGCAGCAGTCACAGAACCGGGGCAAATTTCTTGGGAGAAAAAGAGCCAAAAGGGAGACCTCCTTGAGCAACCATGGCCCCAATGGCCCCGTATTGTCAAGCCACGGCCTGAGAGAGATGAAGCCTTCATCCTCTGGAGATGCTCATTTCTCTCTGTCAGTTATTAACTAGGCTGAGTTATTTAGAGTTGAAGGTCTCACCTGGGTGTGAAAACTGAGATGGTGCCAACCACTCCTGAAGCTGTAGGTTTCCTTTAGGGTTATCAGCACTACCCTTGGGAATTAACACTCCTGACCTTCTCCTGTTCCCAAGAGGTAGCGATTCCTTCCAGACACACTTGGGAAAAGAGGGTGTCTCAGCACCACTCCTGAGGTACTTCTCTATCTCTCTGCAGACAGAGCAGACTTTTAGGGAGATTGCAGATGGCATCTGTTCTGCAGCAAGAGGCCGAGGATGCAGTATCTCCCCAACACACACCGCTGTGTATTAGCACCAACGTTCAGCTAAACAAATATTTCCAGGCTCCTAGCAGCCACAACTCTAACTTTACTAACTCCCCAAAGCCTTTTTGCCCTACCAGCCTCAAACTCCACTGGCCATGAGATGGTACCACTTGTACGTCTCTATTCTGAATACATTGGCAGCAGCTCTCCACAAGGCAATTTGCTGTGAACTTAGATTAACTGTATATTTACGGCACATGAACATGTTGCCTCATGGCAGGAAATGACATAACTCAAAACCACAGAACGAAGATTTCCTTCTCTCTTCCTTTCATGCAATTTTAGCAGCAGGTTTTTGGGTCAACTCTTAGAATTACAATGGTGTCAGGGTTAGATTTTTGTTAGAAGGTAAAATGCATTTTTTTAACCGGTGGATTATTTGAAGGATTATTATTTTTGCATTTCAGAAAATTCTACCTGAACATCACACCAAGGGTTGAGATCAAGAGCCATTCAGTCACTGGAGTAAAATGAAAGAAATAGAGAAATCCTTCAATAAAATCACTTAGACGAATGAATGCACTTGAGCAAAAAACATCACTAATTTGCACCAACTGGACATTTGACAGAACTGAAGCAGCAGATGCAGACATCTCCTCCTTTCCCCCCACCGACTATTGGTATTCGATGGTACTCTATCATCATCACTTGACAGTTTAACTGCTCTTTTTGTAACACAGCCTAGTATTTGTGCATGGTCAACATAAATTTTGGGGCACAAAAGAAAGCAGTCTAAACACACAGAGTACATCTTGCCGCCCAGAAACATGAAGTCCACTCATTTGCATCTTTTCCGCTCTTGCAAAAAGCGGAAGCCATTGTAACTGTGGGCTTAAGTTAAGTAAGAGTTAAGATTTCTGGACGAAAAGCTCATCAAGACTTAAAACAGCTTTGCTATGGCTTTTCTATAGACAAAATCTCCACAAATGTAACAGAAGTGTGGGTATGGATGGAACGTCCAGACGTTACCCAGTGAAACTCCTGTGATGAGACGGGATTAGGGAAGCCTTGGTCAACATCGAGATCTTACTATAAAATCCTCCAGTGAGGAAGAATGCAAGACTTTTGTAACCCATTTCAGGCTTTCACACTCTGAAATAATTTTAAAGCTTAAACAAGTAATTTATACTAAATTAAAAAACAAACAAACAAACAAACAAACAAATAATTTGAAGACATTTCTTAATAAATTAAGTCTTCATTGCATCTAATGAAGATGATTATCTTACTAAAAAGCAGCCACGGAGAACATGGGTCTTCATATCTTTGTAAACAAACATTTCATGTTGGAAGACAGGTGTGCCTTCTCCGTCGTCTCTTTTCTACAATCAACATATCCAGTTCTTTCTGATTTTCCATGAAGGCCATTCTGGCTCTCCCACCTCTCTTATCCTTTAACTAAATTAAATTAATCTACTCCCCTTCTCTCCAGTTCCAGGTAGGATGGAGTGAACGCTACCCATGCCACCCGTAAAATTATACCTTTAAATATCTCCCCATTATTTCACAGGGGTTTGGTTTTGTCTTTCAACAAATATGACATCATGGGCTCCCATCAGGTGTGACACCCAGCTTAGTCCCCTTTTTTTTCCCACAGCGTCTCATTCCCCCACCTCCACATCTATGGCACCAGATGAACAGAACGCAACCATAGTCGTATGCTTCTCTTGCACTCAAGTGTTCTGCAGTTCATCTGCACTGAATATCATGTTTAGATTTTAAGCCATCTCTCCAATTTATCAGACCTATTCTGAACTCTCAGTCATATATTTAAAATGACTAAAAGAAGTGAGCCCAGGACAGATGCTCATCCGGATTCCACTTAACAGCACGGTCTTCTTCCCTCTCCATTTGGGCAGGGAAATAAAAACTCCTTGCAAGTATCTTCTTCCTTTCTTCCTCCAAACCAGTTCGGGCCATTACCATAACAGTAGTGAGCTCTAGACTACCCTTTTTACTCCTTTATGCGGTCTTTTGGGAGGCTCTTAGAGCATCATTAAAGTTAAGATATGATCTTGATGTCTTTCTCCTTGTCAGCTATGCAGATGACCTCATTCAAGGAAATGGTTTGGATAGGTTTGTTTTCTTCAAATCAAGGATAGCTTTTTTTTTCTTTTTGAGCGAAATTATTTTGAATACTTACAATCACATGTTTTAATAATTTCAGCATCTTTTGAGGATCAAAGCTATACTGATGCATCCACAGTTCCTCCAGTCCTCCCTTTTCAACCCTCTTTTCATTGGTAATGCAGACTGTATTACCAAAAGCAGCTGGTAGAGGCGGAGCTTTAAACAAACATTTATCTTCAAACATCAAACCACCTATTTCTGGAGCCTATGAAATGCAAATCGTAAGACAAAGATGCCTTAGAAAAAGCTCTTTTTCCATGCAGTTTTACTGCTGCCTAAAGCGCAGTTGTTCTGCAAAAGGGATTTGCAAGAGCATTGTAAGGCATCATGCTTTTTGCATCAATCTTTCTAGGACATGTTAGTTTTACAGACTCAGAGACAGCTCTTCCGATTGTCAGTCCTAAACATTAATCCTGCCTCCAGAAGTCAGCTCTTTCTTTTCTGGGAACCCCACTGCCGTCAACAGCAATCAACCCTTATTAGCAGTAGCAATCCCTCAGCTGCAACTACCCCAAATAACAATTTTGGGGGCACTGCAGAAACACAGAACGTAGTTCAACACGACATCGACATCATTGGCTCTGCGGGACAACGGGCACTAAAAAAAGTCCTAAAACTCCCTAAAGCCAGTAGAGGCATTTGAACTCAAGTGCAGTATTCTACCTTTGCTTATGTTAACATTGCATTCAGGAAAAGAAACTAAAATTACGAGCATAGGCACAAGCACTCAAAAGTCAGGAACTGCTGGTGAGAAGTTGGCCATTTTAAAGGGAGGAATTAAATGGGCATTAAACCAGCCAGCCCTTACTCCGGGGCTGCTTCTGAACAACAGTGCTGACCAAGTGCCGCTTGGCCGCGAGGAGCCGTTCTTGCTGTGCCAGCAGCTGCGCGTCAGCTGGGAGGACAGAACCACCCTTTATTTCTTCTGACTTGTCCCCAAGCAGGTACAACCCTTTCTTCAACTCTCAGACGTTGTCCTCGTCGCTGCCCCGCTACCGTTCCACGAGATTGTCTCCGCCATTGATGACTTTCTGCCTTACTCCTGACCTGGCCCAGCTTTGTCAGTCTTTTGTCTCTCTACAGCCCACGCCACTTCATGAACCCTGAGATCTCAGAACTACTTTTGTTCAGTTTCTTCATTTTAAAGAAAGTCTTGTGTGTTTAGAAATAGGGATCACCTGTATTGTGCCCCATCATATTTTTGCTGAAGCTAGCAGAGTGTAAACAGTCCCTGCCCCCCAACCCCATTACAATACCACCTCTGTTCCCACAGACCTTATTTTCCTCTTCATTGGCCTCAGCTCTTTTACATATTTCCCATGACATGGCACAATATCGGGCATTGTGTCTGGAGTGGAACCGCCCTGCGATTTACTCCAGCTGCTGCCTTCACTGGGTGATTTCACAGCAAACGATTATTTGCTCATTAATATACGGTCATGTGAATAACACTCCAGTTTGACCATCCTTGGGGAGGGGGGGATGTATTTCATATGCTTTTATTTTTAAATTGAATTCTTGATACTGGAGTAAATGCTTGGGTGTTTGTACTATTGTGTCCTGAGGCTTGTCAAGTATTTTTGGGGGTTTTTTTTGGTTTGTTTTTGTTTTTTTTTTTTTTTTTTACTTGTTTAATGGCACAGAGCATTATGCCAAGCAGCACAGCCCACAGCGCCTGCCTCCTCCCCACTCCTCCACAACTGCAGCCAGGCTATTTTTCCCTCCATTACAGCATCACTATTTTTGGATATAACCAAAGAAGATCTCGATAGGGTGGGACTCTGGCTGTAGGGAACCAACACAATACTACTATATGATTGCTCATAAAGCCTCAGTGAAATATGCCAGGGTGCAGGTCTTCTGGAACCTAAGCTTAATAACTAATTACTATAACCAAAGTCACCTTAACAAAGATTTGCAAAGTAGCTCCATATCTAGGGGCTCAGAACCATTCTGGCTGAAAAGGTGCACCAGAAAATCCCAACCTCTGCCCTGAACTGAGCAGGACATCTCATCTGCTGCAGCCCTGGAAGCTCAATAACTCTGAAGTACTAAACTCTGGACTAGAGTACATTAAAAAAAAAAGAGACTCTGAAGGTGGTATGTATGATTGGTAGTATAGAAGCATCTCAACTCTTGAGTTGAAGACCCTTTCTTTGTACAAACCTGTATGAATTCCTTTATCCCCCAAAACATACAATTTAAATATAGAACACACAAAGGAAATACCGTGCTATGGAAGAAAGGCAACTGAGGCACCAGCAGAAAAGAACGCAACTCCGTAATCAGTATTTAGGTACTTAATGGTGTTAAGTACCAGAAGTGAGAGAAAGAGAGAGAAAAGTTAAGAAGTCAAATAGTTGAAGTCAAGACAGAAAGCCAGAATACAGAACTGACCCCTTAAAGAAGGCTCACCCTGCTCCAACAGTCTTAGAACGTGAACGACCCATACATGAGAGCCCTTCGTTCCCAAAAGCAGCCTCGGGGCCCTCCCTTGTTTGCATCCTGCTGTTCTAAAAGGCTGCGGTACACGGCACGGTGGAAACATCCATCGAGAAATAATCGCTGCTGGTAGAGAGACAGTTCCTGACTGAAGCGTGGGGAAAAGCACTGCGTTCTCTGTAGCCCGAAGGATGGAGTTGGAGGTCAGGGCTGTTCAACAACTGGCATTTGGATGAACTGGCGGGCTCCTGAGTGTAGGGGAAGGGGGTTCTAGGCTGGGTTCTTGATCACATTGGATCACTCTAGATCCAATAAACTGGAAACTTTAGTAACTGCTTAGTTCAGCAGCCTCGACTTTGTTAAATTAAGTACATTTCTGTAAAATGTTGTGGTATTGACATCATATTTCTTCTGTATGTCAGAAGGCCAACAAAAACAGTCAAATCTTGAGTTCACAAAGGGCTACAAAATGTCTCTTGGGAATATTTTGATAGTTGAGCAACAAAGCCATATAATTCATGGCCATTTCTAGAGTATATTCTACTATTTTGCACAGTGATCCGACTTGAAAATTACATCATTTATGTTATCCACACGGCCTTAATACTGCAAGGGAAAGAAATCAAGATGCCTCGAAGATCTTATATGAACAACACCCACCCCTCAACACAAGACCTGCCTCGTGCCAGCAAGCTCTGTTTGCTTTGGAAAGAAAAAAAGCTGAAAATATTTTACACATGTAGAGCTTTTGCACTTTATTATACAAGTCATCTTTTTCTTCACAGCACCTAGGAGAAATTCAGGTGTCGGATTCTTCCCTACTATAAGTTTTGCATTTTTTACATATGACAATATTAATCCATTTTAAGCATGGTTTGCAAGAAAATACTTTTACTTGACCCACTTTGCATACACTTCTCACCCTGTCCTCCAAAAATCTTTGTATCTTTTGTCAATGTGAACACTGATTCTATTTGGGAAGATGAAGACTCAGATAAAATTAGTAAAGGACATCACAAAATTGCAACTGTGAAAACTGAGCGATGGAAAACAGTAAATTTAAGAGTCTGTTTAAAGACACGCAGAAGTAGCGTGTAACCCAGTTCCGCCTCTGAGCATATTTAGGCCTGTATGTTCCCACATATTGTACATTTATTAAAAGTGAAGACAGACAACCTTTACAACGTACTTAGCTAGATGAGCTAAAGGTTTCATGTTTGCATCTCCAGAAACATTTCAAATATATAACCAATGCTTACAAAGATTTCGGCTTGTATACTTGGAAAAAATACTAGTCTTGGATAGTGCAGCCTTTTGGCATCAAATGAGGTTCCTGTGACCCTCACCGTCACACGCACATGGCAAGGGCAAAGATGCTGCCGTGAAAGGGGCAGTTTGTCCTTAGCATCGTGCCAGATGCTCCGCTCTGCCTACAAGCTGTCTGCTCACGCTTCGGGAGTTTTCTTTGCAACCAAACACCGAGAGGGTGCGTAAGGCACAAGTGGTTTGGAGGAAGAGCTGACACATAAGTCGGCTACATCCAACTTCTATCTTTTGTTATCTGACAAGGTTAGAGTAACTGTGAAAATAGAGTTCCACCAGCAGCCTAATAATACTGCTCAAGACCGGTAGCAAAACTATTAAATGCTGTAGCGGAAAGGTATGCATCTGCTTTCGTTCAGTTATGAAAATCAAGGCAACGGAAAATCCACCTCACTGTAGTTTGGGGGAAGGACGCTGTGCCCACAAAGCCAGGACACGCGATCCAGAATCCATACTGCGCACCCTTGACGCAATACTGTTTCCCAGGTGAGGTCAGACAACGTCCCTCCTCCCCTCCAGCAGCTACAGCACAGAACTTAAGTTTATAGTACAAAGTTAGCTGTGGCTTTAACGCGTACTTTTTAGCATAAGTAAAAAATGCCCTGTAACTATGAAAAAGCCTTTTTAGCTTAAATTAAAATGCCTTCAGGCTTGAATTATCTTTTTACGACACCTTAAAAAAAAATTTTTTTTGCTAGAAAAAACCCTACACATCTTACAGTCAACCCAAATAATCAGTATTTATTTCAGAAAGAAAAGTGATGTTGTGCTGTATCAAAATAGCACCTCTTTTAACCAGGAAAGCATGGATATGAGGAGGAAAAGAAAAGTTAATCCATTTTCACAAAAAAGCCTTGAAATACAAGTTTCTCTCCAACCCCCTTTCCAACACAGCGTATTTTCAAGAGGAAAAACTGAAATTAATGGGAACGTGAAATCTATGATCAGTTCATGAAATATAAAAGGACCATTTTTAAGTCACTGTTTGCAATACAGAATCTGAACCCAGCTGCAATGCATCTTTGCAGCACTGCGCTGAAATTTTCCTCTGTGAACATCAGTTTTGGCAATGGCACCCAAAAAAACCCCAGACTCTCAGATAACTCTGTAATTGGAGAATTTTAATTTTTATTCCTTTTAAAGCAGACATCAAGCCATTTCTGAATTAATAGTGAGGGATTTCTCCAGACAAAGCTGTTTTCCTCACCTCTAGCAAATTTAGTACTACTGAAACTCAGTAGCAGAGTTAAAAAAAAAAAAATCATAGAATCATCACAGAACAGTTTGGGTTGGAAGGGACCTTTAAAGAGCATCTAGTCCAAGCCCCCTGCAGTGAGCAGGGATGTCTTGAACTAGATCAGGTTGCTCAGAGCCCTGCCCAACCTGACCTGGAATGTTACCAGGGATGAGGCATCTACCACCTCTCTGGGCAACCTGTACCAGGGTTTCACCACCCTCATGGTGAAAAAGTTCTTCCTTGTGAAGGTCCCAGAACACCTGTAATGGCGGCATCACTGTAATGCCAGCTCCAGACTGCACCAGCTGATGATGCCGTCCAGCTCCTTACTCAAAAAGGAGACATCACTTGTCTTGTTTATTCAGTATCTCTCAGTTGTTTAGCAAATCAATTTTAGTTTAGAAATACCACCAAATGCCTTTTCTTCTTTATTCACAGCATACTACAGGTGCTATATTGTAGTCATGTTATAGTACGTGAAGTTACTAGGCCATTCATAACATGCAGCACCATACGTAAAAGGCACGCCATTCTGGAGCATGTAGATGGGAAGCAAGCAATTAAAAATAGTCTGAGCCATTCTATCGCACCCCGGATGGTATTAGAAGCAGGATTCCCAACCTCCAGTAAAAAAAGCCCTTTCCTGTAATTCAAATTGTATTTTGTTGCTTACATATTTTTCATTGATGCATAAAAAAAATGCTGGGCGGTATTTACTAGGCTGTATAAATACAATTACATCTGCTGGCTGGAAACATTTCAGACTAAGAAGTCCAAGCTCCATAATACAATGCGTGTTGACTTCAGAGAAGCTGAGAAGACTCAGGGCTTGAAGATGTGCAACATTTTTATTCATAATAGCTGAGACCATAGAGAGAAACACGTGCAATTAGGGTGCAGTTGAACAAAGCGCGAAACCCATTGCCTTTAGAATAAGACCAATGACTTCACGGCAATGAAGTTGTTCTTCAACAGATACATAAAACGCAATTAACAATTTATTACGCAATGAAGAAGCGGAGGCTTTACTGCCAGCGCAGGCCCTGGTTGTGCTCAAGTCTTCACAGACAGGCTGTGCTGGGCCTGTCTGCACAACGTTCAGACCTCGAGCTGTAACACCGGAAGGCTCTGCACTTCGGGAGCAGTGTTTCAGAGCTGAACTCCTCTCCCTTTGTATCAGTCAAAGATGTCAAAGACATGACTTTGGTTACGTATTTCGCCTTACGTTTCTACGTGAACAAAAAAATAAAAGCACGTAAGTGAAAAGTGATACAGCAAGAAAATGCAGCATTTTATGAAGTGCTCATTCCCCTTCCTTTGATTGTTAATGATTATTACCATCACCACCTCCGGTTTCCCTCATACACAATGCTCAGGAACGCATGAAACCCAGATGCTCCAACCAACGTTCATTATTTTGACCATGCTAAACATGCCACCATCTTCAAAGTCTTTAACAACTCTATTCCTTCATTTTCAAGGAAGGAATTTGCATTTTTGGCTGTCAGAAACCCTCTCTTCTGGAGTCCTCTCATTTGCCTACCACTACTGTGGATTTGTGATTTCTCCACCTACTTTCTCCAAAGGTGCGCTACCCCATTGCCATCCCTAAGCTCATCTCTGGAGCTCTCTACCTTTAGGTGATCTTCAGACGCGGTTCCGTTACGCCAGGTCAAACAGCTTACACGAGGACTTTTCTTTCTAGTCTCCCTGTGCCACTATCTGCAAGCAGTAACGGAGCCCAGCCGTTCAGGAGAACTCAAATAAAACTGTTCGTTCCCGAATGACAGCACAGAGCATCTCGCTGACTCTATGATAAAATATAGCAAGTAGCAGCTCACCAAGTATTACACAAGTGAACCAAGAGATGGAAACACATTGAAAAGTAATACAAACTAACAAACTGAGTAAAGAACTGAAAAGGGGTGTTTTAGGGGTTGGTTCTGTCAGCAAGTAGTAAAAGAGGATTAGTCAAGATACAACAAATAGATCACAGAACCTGGATATTTTCAGCTTGCAAATTATAATTTTGTAAGTCATCTTTGAACTGTGCTTTTTTTTGGCAAATATATATAATTTATTTAAAGAGTACTTGAAAGCTGTCACTAGTATGCAGCCTGTGTTCCCCTTTCGTGTAGTTTGAGATCTGTGTGGGAACGTGACCTTGTGAAGTCTTGGTACGAGTTTGTCAACACATCACAAACGTTTGCTTGACTCCAGAGCATCTGAGAAGAGTATTTAAATCTCTGAAGGAGATCTCCTTTTTATATATGCTCCATTAAGTCACATAACAGTGCTAATTTCAGATCTCTAAGTGATTAACTCCTACTTCAAAAGTGACTTTTGGGAGGTTGAACATGTAAACTGGCTCCATAACCGAGATCTCCACTCCCATACAACTAACACCACATAGCATGGCAGTGGGGCGTAAAAAGGTCCTCACCTCTGACAATCCAAACACTCTGGCAAATATTTGAGTTAAAGAAAATAACCTTCAAGGCAGCATTATAGGTGGAATACAAAGCTTTGCCCTTCTCTTGACGCTAGCAGGAGTGTTGCAGTAATGCAGATTGTTCCAGTTATTCTTGAAGATCAGCTGACAAAACCAGCATAGGTGACAACAGTCCTTCATGGATGCCAATATCTTTCTAGCATGGCAGGCGCCTGGCAGTATCAGCCAGTATTCCTCAGGGCTGCATTTCTGGAATTGCTGACTCTGGACAAGGGAAAGCATTTTTCGCTTACCCTGTGAGGTCCCTTGATGGACCAGCTCCACTGGGACTGGACTCCCCTCAGGCCCCTCTCCGCTTCTTGCATGGTAGCGTGTTGTCAGCCCGTGGGATTGAGAACCATGGAGAGCTTTTCTCATCAGCAGAGCAAAGGTTACCGGGCAGAGATGGTAAAGCACATTTTTGGCCAATTTTGTCTCGCATACAGGCATCATTCACTGGCAGAGATAAAGGTCTCAGCCCAAAAGCCACGTCACTGTCTGTCACCTGTTGCAGCCACAAGGCTCCGTGGCAGCGACAGACTTCCCCAGATCCACGTTCAGGAGGCATTTATGAGCGAGACCACGCTCCCCCTTTCCTCAGGGCTACATTTCAGCTGCTGGGGCTGGTTCTGCAGCATCACAGGACTTAACCGAGCTATGTAGAGTCAAACTGGTTTCACAATACAGTACTGGGGAAAAAATGTCAAGCAGCAGATAATTTACCTTCAACACAGAGCTAATTTTTTTTTTTCTAAAACATACTAGGCCTGCAAACGATGGGCAAGCAGCCTTAAGATTGCCCAGAAAGCCACCTCTGCTGACTGTCTCAATTTGCAGATTCCAGCACCATCCAGACTGGGTTCAAAACCTGTTTGCGAGTTTTCAGGCCTCTTGCAGTCCCGCTCATTTCTAGCTGCTTCCTTCCCTGCAGGCATCAGCCTACACTGAACACTTCCAGAACTCCCTTATGCTTTCTCTTCTTACACCCACTTCCTTGCTACTGATTAAGTATTTCTCTGCCTGTGTCAGCAGCTTGCGGACCAAATCCTAGACAATCATAGAATCATTAAGGTTGGAAAAAGACCTCTAAGATCATCGTGTCCAACTATCAACCCAACACCACCATGCCCACTAAACTATGCCCCAAAGTGCCCAATGTTTTTTGAGTGCCTCCGGTGATGGTGACTCCACCACCTCCCTGGGCAGCCTGTTCCAATGCTTCACCACTCTCTCTGTAAAGAAGTTTTTCCTATTACCCAGTCTAAACCTCCCCTGGCGCAACTTGAGGCCATTTCCTCTCGTTCTATCGCTAGTTACTTGGGAGAAGTGACCAACACCCACCTCACCACAACCCCCTTCCTTTCAGGTAGTTGTAGAGAGCGATAAGGTCTCCCCTCAGCCTCCTCTTCTCCAGACTGAACAAACCCAGTTCCCTCAGCCGCTCCTCAGGAGACTTGTGCTCCAGACCCCTCACCAGCTTCGTTGCCCTTCTCTGGACACGCTCCAGCACCTCAGCATCCTTCTTGTAGTGAGGGGCCCAACACTGAACACGGGATTCAAGGTGCGGCCTCACCAGTGCCGAGTACAGGGGCACGATCACTTCCCTGCTCCTGCTGGCCACACTGGTTCTGATACAGGCCAGGACGCTGTTGGCCTTCTTGGCCACCTGGGCACACTGCTGGCTCTGCAAAGAAAACCAGCATACAGTTCAGCACACTTACAGCATAGTTAGCACAGATAACTTTATTGCTGAGTTGAAAGCTGTTCAGAGAGCAGGCAGGGACTTAAATGGCTCCAGCTGGTTGGTGGTAAAAAAATTACACTTAGGATTTAAGATGGTAAACATAGGATGATGATGAGAGATCACTTCCAACTCTACTGTGCTTAGCAGTTGCAGAAGAGACCTGCCGTCACAAAGAGAAGTGAAAACGTCACACCAGCAACAGCTCTAAAATAGGCTGGGAAGGGAGGAGAAGGTGGTCCACGTAACTGAAGAGCAACGATGATGGCAAAATTAAGCATCTCAGAGAAAACTGTCAGCCTGCAGCTAAGAGCTGCAACAGCCAGAGCAGCACTACAGTTCATCTGCAGGAGTTGCTCCACGGCTTTGCCATGGTTTATCAAGGTGGGACACCAGATAAAGAATACCCATTGAGTAAGAATCAGGACAGCAAGCTCCATAAAATAAATGTTAGAAAAGGCACTTATTGACTGAGAGTTCAACGGGGATCCATTTATGAAATGGAGGTAATTTTATAAAGCTCCTTGACTTTCAGCCAACTCCCTGAAGAACCCCTTGTGCAATGAATGAAGGTGCTGATTTCCAGGTAACACACAGACACTAATGCTGTGACTGCAAGGTTTTGCAGCGCTTTCCCAACATCTAGAGCTGTATCTCCTTTTCCATATCTTGGACAATTAGCCAAGTTCTATTAACACATTTTTTAATTCAGATTATAAACCCAAATCAACTGGAATTAATTTGCTAACATGACATATCAATTTCAACAGTCTTAGGAGACCATCTCCAAGGAATTAAATACTTCACTCCTGGCAGGCATTCTTATGGGCTAACTAACATAAAATAGTCTTTTGAATGTGAAAAAAGTACATATTATGACAGTTGATTTAAAAAACTTATTTCTCTCTCTTCATTAAGACTCTCCTAGATGAATGCAACTGAGCATTAAACAATCCTCAGCATTTCCATAGCCAAAAATCACCCCTTAAATGATTTAAGTGAACTTTAGCCTGTTCTTCAAGTACTTTGCACTGGCCCCAGATCCACTGAAATAACCGACTCCTTCCCTTTTCACCGGCTCTCTGTCAACCCCCACCCAGCGACAGCCTACAGAGTCAGGAAAATTTACAGTTCCCCAAAGACTTGTTAGTCTTGAGTACAAAGCCAGTTTTGGAAACTTTTTCCTTGTTCCGCATCAGCCCAGTCTTGTTCACCTACAGAAAACAGAGGTAATCTTCTCTTGATTTTGCAAGCTTTGTATGATGAGTCGTAAGCTTCACGCTGGCAAGTAATATTTAGCACCGGCACTGAGCCTACTTAAAACATTTTCACAGGAGCCTACATAAAGTGCTGATAAACATCAGTTTGATCAACCACAGATCACCTTCCTACTTTTGTAATACACAACCTCAAAAAATAGATTCCAGACATCTCTTCACACCAACAGACAGATTTTGCAACTAAATTTCTGTTCAGAAATTTAAATCAGAAATTTTCATACTTGTTGCCTAAACACTATCCCAGTAATAGCAGACCGTTTGAGAATCTAGTGATAATTTTATTTTAAAAACTCCTTTATAACTCAATAAGGTCGGTACCAAACTTGGCACTGGTACCAATGGTTTGCCAAAGCTGGATTACCCCATTACCTCTCTGAACAAAAAAGCAACAGCAGGCAAGTACAGCTTTCAGGATGCTAAGTCAAGGACATTTAAACAGCTACACTCAATATTCAGCCGTAAGACAAATTGAGCAAAACTGTCCTTAGTGTACAGAAAGCTATATTAATCTTTTATAGTAGGTTTTCTTTATTACCAGCACCGAAAATAAGTCACAAACATAAAAGCAGCAAGAGAAAAAGTTGGACTAACGGGAATTATTTTTCCCCTGGCCTTTCCCTCTCTCTCTCCCTTTCAAGTTCTCCATGGATACAGATATCAAAGCGTATGCCGTGTGATAATGTAAATCAAATCATACATTTAAAATGCATTTTAATTTATGTACAGTAGTTACCGCTCCTGAAAGTTATGCAGTCCCTGCAATTACATTCTTTGTAAGGTAACTCTTCACTTTTCTCTGCTGAATCTTCTGATGGAGAAACAGAAGAGGGGTGGAACTGAGGAGTAAGGAATGATCACAGACATTAAAAATTTTGGGAATTCGAGCAGTCAACCTCAACGAGTATTCTACGAAGTTCCAGAAATAAATGGTGGCAACGTGTATATATTGCAATTTTATTTCATTCGCTCAAACAAAACGTTAGCATGTAAGAAATTTAAAATGACACAATATGATAAAAATAGCAGAGAATGAACTGAGAAACTAAAAAGAAGGTAAACCTAAATGCATGAAAAGTCAACATTCATTAGTGATCATCTTCAGTCTTTGATTGACACGATGCTCGATAACTTGTTAAAACAATGAACTGGAAATCATCATGACTATCTGAAGAGATTTCAGCACCAGCACTAAGATTTTTACATTCAGTTGGTTTGCAGTTGACTTGGTAGCCACTTGTCTATAGTACAGGTTTATCACAGGTCAGATCACAGTGTTGAGGAAAGCAACGCCTTCCTGGCATTAGAAAGGATCCCTTAAACTGCCCTCAGCTTAAGACATCCATTGTACAAAAGCACAGAACCATCACAATATGGTTTTTAAAGAACTTAGTTACCAGTAAGCAAAATAATCTTAGCTTCTGCAGTTCATTTTCAATACTGAAATCTCTGGAAACGGTGCAACTGTCAGTAGGACAAGAAATGTCTACAGTAATCTTTAATTCAATCCGATTTTCTGGAAAGAACCGATTCGGCAGTTTGGGATTACAGAAAGTATGTATGTAGAAGCAGCACAAAAGACGACATCTGTTCCTTTTTCTTTTAAACAGAAATCATGTTAATTGTAGACCAAGGCACAAAACGTTTAGTGCATAAGCCAGTTCCTTGCACAATCTAGTAGTTCAGCCTTTAATTTTGGACCACTTACACCCATTCACGCTATTCCACTATGCTACTCTTGAACTCTCCCAGAAACAAATCAAACATGATTTCTGACAAGGGTAAACTTCCTTAATGCTCAAAAAGTCCGTGTAAAACAAAAAGTTACATCGACAAAGATGAAAATGCCTCCTCTTGTTTTGAGAAAAACAGTACTCGACAAGCTTACTATGGATTTTTTTTTAATGCTTTCAATAAATGCATGCAGAAAAATGTTTTTATTTTTCCTTTTTTCTTTTTAAAAAATGATTAATAAATGGAGTTAGGCAATATTTCCACTGTAGTATTCTCTTAGAATTTGAACCTATAGAAACAGGAAATGTTCGAATTGGAGAAAAATTTCCCATTGAAGCCTTTCCAAAGCTGTAAGTGCTGTTTTGCTTTGGTATTCAGCACTTAAGACAGTATGTTATTGAAAGCATTTGTCCTACAAATGGAGCTGCATATACTTCTAAGCTGAAACATTAATCTCTCCAAAAGTTTTAAGTAAACTTTTCTTTTGGATCAGCACAGATCCCAAAGCAAACATGGCACTGTTACGGCTCAGAAAAATTGACAGTGCAAAGGAAAAGGGAAGATTCTGATCCATATTCTTTGTCCAAAGCACAACAGATCCAAGTCACAGAATTTCTATTCCACTGAACTGTACCACATTAAAAAAAAATAATAAAAATAAAATTTTACAAGCATAAAATCTGAAAACCCTGGGAAACAGAAAGGTATCATCCCCCCTAAAAATTATTCCCAAATTGTTGACCGAAACCAATGGCATACCATTGCTGTTTTTCAGGGTTTGGGTTGTGTGGAGCTGTGGGGTTTTAATTGTTTTGAGTTTTTTGGAAGGAGGGTGGCAGATAAGTTAGGAGGTAAAGGGGACATTTACTGTGACCTGACGCTCTGTCATTCTAAGGTAACTAACTGCTGTCCTGTTTCATTAAACAATCAAAAAAGGAGTCTCAGAAAAGAGTGAAGCAGAGGGTTATGGTAAAAAGGTAAAGGACAACGCACTTACACAGGTGCATCCTCAGTAACTCAGATGCCTACATGTTTGTTCTCTCACCGAGAAATAAGTTAGGTTCACATGGGAGTTTCAGAACCATTATGGAAGTATTACTGAATTTCAAATAGAAAACTGAAAAAAGATACAAAAGGATTAAGTACCTGGTTCCATTAACATGGTTACTGATAAAAGTCACGTTTTCCTCATTGTTACACATGCATGTAAGATGAAGAAAAAGTGTAGAAAGTAATAAAAATATGTCACCTTCCCCCTCCCTCATCCCGCATCTTTCTGGGCATAAATTAAGCCTTACAAATGAAAAGGCTACTCTGTGACATGCAATTTTTTCTTTTAATTAAAAAGCTGGCTGTGTTGTGTTACATTACAAAAATGTCCACATGCATAAATCTAAAAAAAGCCCCAAAATCTACTGTAAATCTACAACATACTAATGATTTACATTTGACTGCTGATTCGCATTATGTAGAAGTCTTAGATTTGGTAAAGCATCGTAACAATGTAGGAAGGCATCTACATCTTTAAACTCTGGACTGTATTTGCTTTTTTTATTTTCCTATAAAATTGCATGAAGGCTAACTAGAGAGGCTTCCTATCATAAAATTCCAAAATCTTGATATGTCATCACTGTCTAGGTCATTCACTTACAAATATTGCCCTTTAAAAGCGTGCGTTTCTAATTGTTCCATGTTTTGTGAACTGAACTTCTACACATCTGATCTTTTAAATTATTCATGGAAATATCAGATATGATAGGAAGACAAACCTGAGATACATTTGAAGTACAACAGTATAGCTTGCTAACTCCTTCATTAATAAAGAAAACCTCTCTGAAAAGCCTTCCCAAGCTTTTCCCTGTTTTTTGTCTTAACAACAAATTCTGAAACATGTGCAATTTTATCTTGACATGAGTAGACTTCAAAGCACTGTGATCTTGTCTGATAGGTGTAGGAATTTCTGCATAATCATTACAGTAACTTTAAGAGTCTTTTCCACCCTGCTGTAAAGGTCAGAAAAAAGCTGCAAACTAGGAGGGGAATAGCATATCACCAGAGTGATGTCTCTGAAGCTTTTCAGAATAGGTTGTTTCTCCCTCCTTCCAAGTGTCTGTCTGTCTGTCTCCGTTTTCTTCTAACAGCTCACAAAACGTAGTCAGTTTTATACCAAGTTAAAGAGTCACATCGGCTTAGTACTAGTCTTTCTATGCAGTATTCGACTTGCTGAGTTCCTGCCTGATAGCTAGAGAGAAAGAGAGAGAGAAGTTAAATCAAACAGTCAAAGTCAAGGCAGAAAGCCAGAATACACGACTGACCTCTTAAAGAGGGCTCACCCTGCTCCAACAGTCTTAGAACGCGAATAACCTACACATAAGATTGACACTTCTCTGAAGCCACATGAAGCTTTCTCAACCAGGCAGTACCCTTTTTACGACTGTAAAATTTTTGTTAACATCTTATTTTTCTGTCCTGCATCTCCAGCAAATCTATGACCTTACCTGATGACAATCACTACCACTGGGATTATCAAGGAACACGTGTGGTCGTATTTACATTTTTTTTGTTTGTTTTAAAAGCAGCCTCAGGGCCCTCCCTTGTCAGCATCATACTGTTCTAAAAGGCTGTGCTACACAGCGCAGTCAAAGTACAGGGAAAAGCACTGCATTTTCTGTAGCCCCAAAACAGCCAGCCTTCCTATGACATCAGTTGATGACGTTTGATATTTTACCAGCAATAGTATCAGTTTAATATGGCTTTTTTTTTCGTTGATACTTTATTTTAGTACTTTCCACAAGTCAAAAACAAATGCACACCAAGGTAGTAAAACACAATTTTATTTACTTCTTGACTGGTGGAGCTTTAAGCTTATTCTTTCTCAATAATTTCACTTGATTACAGAAGACTACTTAAGAAAGTATCTTCTGTTATAATAAAAATGAAAATTTCGATAATTCTTTTCTTTGACTCTTAGGTTACAGACCAAAGAGGAAAAGAAGCACAATCCTAGTTTGAATATTACCAGTTTTGAAATATGCACCTCAGCAGCTCTGGATTATTTAAAAATAACCCACCTACCACCACATAATACAAGGATAACTGCAAATGATTCAAATACAGCATCCCTCCAACCACTTTTAAAAGACACTACTTTGTGTCAGTGTGCTATTAAAATAAAACACAGGAGGAAGAACATACAGGCACATCAACTGGAACAGGTCTGGCACAAATGGAAGTATGCCACCACACTAAAAATAAAGCTACTTTTACCAATATGTCATTCTTGGGCTAGAAACACATTATATCTACATTGTTGTGCACCTGTAGCTACTTACTCTATGAGCAACAGCAGCAAACATATTGATACCTACCATCAATGAGTTCTTCCTTTAATTTTGTTAACTCCTTCCTCATTTCATCTAAAATGTCCTATGGTGTCAGAGCATAAATAATAGATTAGTTTTGCAACACAAACAGATTAGTTTTGCCACCTGTAATTTTCTGCTGAGAGAAATCCAAAATTCTTCCAACTTTTCATCAACTTTAACCCTTCTGAAATGCATAACCCAGCCTTTATCTTCCAACTTCATCCATAAAAGGCATCCATAAAACGTCCTTACTGCAGGTACAATGAAGAAAGAAAACTCAAACCCTTCTGTAGAAGTTCTACAAATTGATTCCTGTGGAACTTATGAGAGAAGGGACATATTCTCCATCCTCCATCATCTCCATCCAATTAACAGTGATGTTAATTGATGATTTGATGACAATGTTTTTACAAGCACAGTGGAGGGTAGTGTCTGTTTCTGCAGAGGAGACTGCCACCTCTTGGCCAAAGCTGTAGTCGACAGGAAACTCATCCAGAAGATTCCATCTGTTTCTTTTTCAGCTTTAGGGTTAGCATGCTGTTCACAACTGAGCATGCAATTACTCTAGTGTACTCTAGACTTGTTGAGTCCTTTATGAGCTCTTGGTGGAAGACACACGCATGGACACACCTTCCCTGCCTGAAGTCATGCCTGGCATAAGAGCATGTACTGAAGAAGTATGTCTTGCAATTTGCCAAGTCTTAGATAAGACTCTTGGGCAAACAGCAAGAAGCCTTGGAGCAGAAGCGTGGCCACCAGTTGCTTGGAAGGGCAATGGCAAGTAAGAGCTTCCCACATGTCC
>NW_010525713.1:44229-49499 GCF_000687285.1 Phaethon lepturus | reverse complement strand
AGTGTGAGATGATTTTGCCTCCAGAGGAAAGAATCTTAACAGAGGCAGCGAGAGGCAGTGTGCTGGAAACTTGGGAGAGCTGTGCTTTATGGGATGCTAGGATCCCCATCCTCTGTGCCTTCAACTTGAAAGAAACAGAGAAGAAAAAAAAGCACTCTAGAAAAAAAAAACCCAAAAACAGAAGGGGGAACAACCAGACTGCTATCATCAACAATGTTTCATGGAAGTTCTAGCAAGAGTACTGCAAATCCTCTTGAGGAGCACTCCTTGAACTAGATTCTAGAACACCCCATACACACTCCAGAACCACACACTAGGCCAGAACCTGTTCTAGAACAACTCATGAGCCAGAACCTGACCTAGATCCAACAGGTGCCAGAGACCCACTCTAGAACTGATTGCTGAGGCCAGTCACTGAGCTGGAACCCACTCTAGAACAAACCACAAGTGAACACAACTCTAGAACAAACCACTGAGCTGGAACATGCTCCAGAACCTCCCTCCCCACTTGAGGACCAGCCCATTGATCCAAATGCCACTTAATGAAGATCCTTCACCTCCAACTCCACAATTCATGTCCCACTAAAAACCACTGCTGCCCACATCACCACCACGGCCTTACAACCAACCACTCCCCAAACCTGCCAAGTCTGAAACCCACCCACTGTACAACCAACCACTGCTCTACAGACTCCTGAACATAGAGCCCCTAGCAACAGCAAGCACATCAATCTCCTTTTCAAGAAGATCTAACTTCACCAGAGCCTTGCCTGGAAAAGAGGCAGATCACATCCATAATACACTGTGTGCTCATAGTCTCTGCCTGAAAAGTAACTAGCACCATCTCAATATGCCCCTCAAGAAAAGGAACTTCTACCAGCTCAGCATGGACAAATGTGGCCAAAAAAACGGCACCAAGACCTCAAACGTGACTCTCCATACCACAAAACTCAGACTGGCACTGAGAAAGCACAGTATTGCTTTTGCCCAAGCATTACTCAACAAGCCACCAAGCAGGCCAGCTACTCCATCCTACCATCTCTCTTCAAGACTGCCACTTACATCAAGTGACACCATGCTGAAATTCTGCTCACTCACGGGAATAAGGCTTCCCTGCTGCACATTGGCCTCACAGTTCCCAAAGACCCTAAAGATTACTAGATGCACCATGAAGCACAACAGGGCAAAAATACACAGCATCCTCGCACATGGACAACTCCAAACACCTTACGCAAGTCTGCTCGGGTCAGCATCAGCCCAATGCTTCATGCAACAACTGCTCTCAAAAGGACATCTGCGCTGAAAGCACCTACCAGTGGCAGCAAAGATGACTATCTTAGGGCCTCCTCAACAATAGGGAGCTTCTCAGTAGTCGAAGGAACACAAATGCCTTACACACTTGCTCCGCTGGGGGGTCCTGTTCTTAGGAATGTGGAATGTCTGCTCAGTCTACACATCACTTACAGATGACTCTTAACTGATAGCTCCTGCCTTCACACAAATCACAGGAGATCCCTTGCCGAGCCTCTCGTTGCACAGGTTTGCCTGTTTGGCAAGTGTTCTTGACAGAAGAACTGTCACCTACACGTAACTTATTAAACAATTTCCAAAGCCTCCCATAACATCTTTTCCCCATCTAACAGCAGACGGCTGCCACCTTCTTCCCACAAGACTCTGCTCTTAGCAGGATAGCTCACAGGAGGTGGTATCACTGGATGCTCCTCCACCACCAAACTCATGACCATGGGTGCTCACATCTGATATTAAAACATGGTGATACTTGTTCTGCTAGAACTGCTCTGAGGGCTTGCTGGTTGTTTGCTTGCTTGTTTGGGTAGAGAGAAAAAAAGGAAAGGTCTTCCAGGCAAACCAGTTTCCCAATTCCATCCACAGTATCAACACCATCTTGTGTGTGCTGTCTAATGCAAAAGCGGTGTCCTGGTTTCAGGGAATAAGCATGTGTGAGAAAGTAATGGGGCTGTGTAAGCTGCCATCCTACAGTTACAGCTCCTAAGAATACTGAAACACGTCTGGGGAAAAATAATGACTAATAATTGCTAAATCATTATTTAAGTTTGGAACTAGTTAACAAAACAGTTAAAAACTGATATTGGATGGCTACGAGTCCTTATACCCAAGTTTTCTATTCAAAGCATTATATACGTACCTGCTTCAATCTGTCATAATCTAGACCTTCTGACTGTACTCCATTGGCACTGGGTTGCCCCGTTGGTGTAGATTTTGGTCTGCAGTACAAAAACACATCCATGAATTACTGGTCACTCATTATTACCGGATACATAGGACTTGCCCATCAAACTTGCTAACATTCATCTATTGAAAACATAGTAAAGAATCAGAATAAAAAAAAAATTGGGAGCAGGAAAATCAGGCAGACCCAAAATACCACGCAGAATAGAAAGCAACAACCAAGAACATTTTCCACACACTGGAAATATTAATTACCATAAGAATAAGAGTTATTAGTTCAAAACAAGAACTTTTCAAATAGCAGACAGATCTCGCTGTCAGTGATTTCTGATTTTTTCGTAATGTGTGTGAAAAGCTGAACACCTTCAAAAGTCAAATACTCTCCCTTCTCAACTGCTTACTCTATTCAAGGCCCTCTCAAAGAAGCACTCCCACTAAGGACTACATGTTGATGATGTAACTGTATGAATGCTGTGGAATCACCCTGGCACATTTGACAGGAGATGGCTGAGCAACCTTATCTAACTCCCTTCCAACCTAAATTATTTCATCAATTGCTTTCTAAAGCTACTGAAAGCAAATACCGTAACAACAGCAAGTTATAAGATACTACCTGAGAGGAAGTTCTAGTGTTCTGGACTACATCATGTTCAATGTTTGCTTACGTAGTACTCTCTAAGACATTGCAAACTTGCTTAACAAGACCATCTTGCATTTTTAACAGACATTCCAGAAGAAGCGGGTTTTACTGCCTTCTCATTTCTCTTTTCTGATCCCCTCTGTTTATACAAGGTGTAACTCAGACTCATGTACTTACTACGCTTCGACAGGGCCTTGCATACCTACAGCTATGAGCAGAGACAGAACCTTGAATACAGAATTGGTTCTCCAAAGTGGGGTTGGATGGGCGGATGGGTGGTGTGGGACAAAAAGGGAGGAATGTTCTGCTGTTCTTAATTACTTTTTACATCTTGGCTAACGTTCTCACCCCATTACTCTATAAAATGTTAAGCCAAAAAGAAGCTGTTGATAAAATTGCTGACAGTTCATGTCAAGAGGTTTCCCCAATGTTTAGAATTACCACAGTATGCTAACACAAAGGAAAGGCAGGGTATTATTAGTAGACTAAATTGGGTCCTATGTCATTGTCCTTGTATGTGACGTCACTGAACGAAAAAGCCTGGCTTAAACTCAGTGATTCACTTCAAAATTCTCACACAGGACGAATTCATTAAACACTGTATTTTTCTGGATTTGTTACCTGAGAGTGCAGCCTTATTTATTACGATGGAAGGTGGCCAGGAACAAAAAAAGACTAACCAGCAGGAAAGGGACAGTTCTGTGCTTTATCTTCTCTCAAATACACAGTATAAAACTATCTTTTTTCAGAATAAAGCCAAATGTGTGAGGAACACAAGCAGTATATCCATGGCTTTAGTTTTTCCATTTATTTATGAATTTTTAATTTAGCTAACAAAAAAAAAAAAGCTGTGTTCACACTCAGAAGAGAATGAACCTGTAGATATAGATGTATATTTCTTCATTTGTTTTTACAAAATCACTACCTTCAGCTTGCACGCATCTTCCCTTACAAGACAGCAGTTCATCCATGAAGAAATTGTCTGATTACACTGTCTTGGTTCAGTACAAGCTGAATGAGACTCATACTGGATTGCCTTGATGACTTTTATAACCTGACAAGACTATTTTCTTATTTGCTAACTGAAGGAAAACACTCAAAATGCAACTGCCAGCAGGAAAGGGCATGCACACCAAAATGCTGTATTGATACTACAGAAACTGTCTCATGTTTGTGCTCTCCAGCAGATACTTTTTACCTCTTGTAGGTTCCCAGTGTGAAAAACGTTAAAAAATAACATGGGACACAAGAGTCGCCTATTTTTCCTCCCCATAACCTGTAATAGGGCATGCTTGTGTCATTGAAGAATTAAAAAAAAAAAAAAAAAAAAAAATCATTAAAAGCTTCATTCACATTCATAGGTACTGAGTAAATGTCCTGTGGCCAGAATTAAAAATGGTACACCTGAGGCCATTCATCTTTTCAAAAGGCAGTAACTCCAGTGCAGGTAGGTGGTACAAACCTCTCGACAATTTTTTTTAATACTTCATGATTATTTCTGTGCACTGACAAGTTAGTTATGTCAAGCCTAGCAGCACCCATTTAGGAAAAGACTGCCAGCAGTTAACCACACAAAACAGTCAACAGAAGGGATTGTATTAATTGTCCCTTTGCTGCTGGACTTTGCATCAAAGCAGAGAGGTGCAGGAACATCTGCGGTGTTATAACAGCTCAGTTCTTCACTTGGGATCACAATACTCAATTGCTACAGCTGTTTAAACGTAAGTTCCAAGAGAGAAATTGCTAACATGATTATTGCTTGAAACACACCGAAATGAAATACACGATCCACTGAGTAAGACAGAGGATGAAATATTCAATAACTTGACAGTGGAAGAAGCTGGAAAATAGAATTCACCTTGCAACCACCAGAAAATCTACAGTCTGTGCTAATGCTATGAAGACAAACCACAGTTTAGGATCTTTTACAAAACTCTTTAGATATCAACAGTGCTCAGTTCATTATGAAAGAATTCCTTGCTCAAAAACATTCATCAAGATGAGATCTTTGGCAATTGCTGCTTTATCACGTATCTGGTATTTAAAGTGTTACTTGCAGCTTACACCTCAAACTGAACACTGACTTACTCCAAGCAGAATAGCACGAGTTTTTCAGATTCTCCATATGTAGTATCTGATCATTTCTGTTGACTATCGCTTTGTTCCCATACACTACGGCATTACAGCATTTACTCAACATGACTGAAAAATGAATCAATGTCCTCTCAAATGCAGTTTCTGGCAATTGATAACAGGCACCTACTACCTGCATTAACAAAAGAACCCAAACAAGAAAATATTTTAATATTTTAATGAGATGACTTTAAAGAAGAGCTCTCCGTTGACAGCTTCATGTTTCTTTTGATTCAAAACTTTAGGATTAAAAGCCAGCTCTACCAATCACACACTATATACTCCT
>NW_010525713.1:0-44198 GCF_000687285.1 Phaethon lepturus | reverse complement strand
AGCAGGAAACCCTCTTTATGAACTCTACCACTCAGTCTTAAGAATGTATCCCATTTTTGCTCTCTGAAAAGCAAGACATTCTTCATTCAAATATGAAAGACTGTAATTTGTAAACTAGATAATTTCTAATCCCGGACAAATCTAGCTGTCTTCCCCCAAAATTATCCTATTCTTTCTTCTTCAACTTGCTCAGAAGATAGATTAATGGTGAATGCAGTTGCCATTAAGAAAAATATTAACTATTGAAATTTAGTGACTAAAACATCCCAACCATCAGAACCTAAGATGGCTAAAGAGCTCTCCCGTGTGGTTTTTCATAGCATTGCCTAACAGGACAGCGAGGCAACCTCGACAGGCCCTAACACACCTTAAATCAAGCATGCAAGATAAAGATTTTATTCATGCCAACATGCAGAATACACCACCCAAGATAAGTAGCTAAAAGGGGAACTTTTCATACAAAAGATTAAGTAGTCACCACAATGAGTGCCTTCATGAAAAACAAAGCTGGAGTTTGACTTGGTAATTCTGAGGGGCTCTGTAACACATTTACCTGCAGAAAGCTCTTAAAACCTGAAGGTTTTTGATATCAGTATTTTATGACTACCACTACAGAGAGTGAAACTGAGTTCTAAAGCTTAAAATATACATGGTGTTAATTCTAATTTGTGAATATATTCCCAACAGAAACATTATGTTTAACAAGTCGTTTTTGTTTTTTTTTTTTCCTTTCCAACATTTAAGTTAGGGAAAATCTATCTGTTGTGTTTACTTAATTTGTGAAAAGCAGATGTGAACACTCGCCTGGAAAATTAATTGCTATTTCTGTGTATCTAAACTTACATTTTTGAAAACCTGCTTCTCAAAACACTGCAAATGGTTCACTAAATCTTGGCGTATCCTACAGGAATTTGTACCTTTGCAGGTGGTGTCTGCCAGAAAACCAGTATTTAATATGAATTCATAGCTGGTTCTTAAGCCATCTCAGTTTGTCTTTGGCACCATCTGCTTTTAACCAGTCCAAAAATGGGCTCAACTGGACAAACAAAATGTGAAGAGGAATTTGGTCATGCCTGTGGTGATTACCAATCCATGTAGAAAAAGTCCAACCCTGAACTGGTCAAAATGGTTATTACAAAGTCTCAAATCCCAACAGGATGATACCTGTTTAATGAATCATAGAACCTGTTTTCAGAAGCAAGCAGATTTTTCCACGGAGATTCCCGTCTATGAAGGGGAGAAACACTACCTTAACAAGCTATAATAGGTCTTAATTATGTTTAGTTTTAGCACCTTAAATACCATGGAGTTTAACTATTTATGTTCCATGAGTTCTATTTGCATGTTTCAGGAAATACTAAAAGCACATAGCTTAAGTCTTTTCAAAGTCTGCTACAAAAAAAGGCCTGATTTTAAGCAGGACACGAGTTATTTTAAAATGCTTAGAACATTCATTCTGAATAACTCCTTCATTGTCTACCTGTTTGGAAGCTTTGAAGAGAAAGTTTTGCTTACTTGCCAGTTTCTTAGGCATGCTCTGTTTAATCCCTTGTAAATGACTCATATCCTCTCTGTAGAGGTCAGAAGCACATTCTTGAGGCTTACCAGGTGAAAGATGTCCCCTTTTGGCAAACACAGTATTAGTGTTTCAAACATCAGCACCCTTTGACTAACTCAAAGTTACTTTAACAAGCTGCTTGCTGAGATAGACTTGGCAGCTGTAGAGAGTTAAGGAAAATGCAAGGATATTCAAGAGAGACTTCTACTAATACCTTTTCTCTCTCAGGCCATGAAACATTCCTCATCCTGGCAGGGCAAATTGTCAACATTGACTAGAAAACTGTACTAGCAGTCTCAAAATATATGCTATAGCACCTTCCAGCAGGTTATGACAGCACTGGAAAATAATACTATCATCCAATCAACATAGAATTCTTATTTTGGAAGTACTTTTAGGGTATACACCCAGTAAGGCTCTCATCAAGCTGAATTCTATCAACACTTTCCACTGGATGACTGAAGACAGAAGAGTGATGGAGAGATTTTCTTAGTATCTCTCAAGAGAAGTCTCAAAACATCTGTCCTCCTCTAGGTCAGAAAACCTTCTTAAACAGCCTTCAGTAACCTCTGAATTTCACCAGTTGGAACAAGATCCATGAAATAGGCTGCATAAAACAGTTTACAAGAAGCTAAGGCTGTAGGGACAGGCAGAATGAAGACCTAAGACATCCCAGACTCTCCAAAGGAGTCTGATATAGAAAGTTGACCTATTTATTAATCCCTTCACTTTCCTTTCTTCAACTGCTTATCCATAGGGTGTCTATAGCCAAAGGGCCAGGTCAGCAACTGTCTTAATATGAAATGTAAAATGCTCGTTAGGGTTCCTTACACAAGCTACTTCTGTGACAAGTTCCCCCTCAATGGAATGTATTGATACCTCGATCTGCTTGAAAACAAGAGACCTTGGTTAAAGCAGGCAAGACCCACTGGGAGGTGAGGGGGAAGAAGGTAGGGGGAAGTCGAAGCTAAAGGTAAAGCAATATTTTGTTTCACTGACAGTATAGCAGAGAGGATGTCACCACCAATGTCACCTGCTTTTTGACAAAAAACTAAGCAAGCAACCAGAATCAAAGCTTCAGACATTTTAAGCTCCTGGACTTAGTTACTTCCGAAAGATAGACAAGGATACACTGATATAGGCTGACAGCGTTTAGTGCTGCGTTTTAGAACTGAAGGCCTCGGTGGCAACCTCCAGCACAAGTAATGCCACTTACAGAATAATTGATTTTTCTTCTCTAATCACCAAATCTTGCACAGCTGTTTCCAACAGGCCACAATTTTAAGAAGAACTCAAGTAATTTCAAACACAGCATTCTCAAGTTTAACAAGTTCTTTTGTTTTCTCTCAAGAAATTCAGGTAACTGTGTCAGATTATCACATGTCAGAACCCTTTAACCTCTGTATGCAGAATATACAGGAATTCTAAAATGAACCATAAGCCTTCTGCTTCATGTAAATGGCAATTAAATATACCTTAAAAAAAAATTGCAGCCATTTCACTCTCCTGCATTACTGAAATGCCTACCTAAACACCCACTGCCTACCAAAGTGCCAGCTGACAAGTTACCAAAGATTGGTTAGTGAACTGAAGGACTTCTATACTTCTTTAGGATTGACTTCCTTGGAGTGGTATGAGACAGCTACTGAAAACTGTCACAGAATCAAATCTCACCAAGATGGCTTAAATCTCTAGATAATCATTCTGACTAGCACAGAAATAGGAAGGAGAAAACTTATTCAAAAGCTTTACTACTGAATATATGAATCACAGCACTGAATTTTGTTTTCCCTGGCAGGAAATTTCAGACTTAAAAATTTAAAGAAATAGAAGTAATATTTCTGTAGGCAAACATACACCTTAATAACTAAAGTTATACACCAGCAATTGTAAGGTAATCTTTTTGGGTTTTACTTTTGACTTTAGTGTAAAGAATTTCACTCACTAGCATTCTCCAAAAGCAACTCTTTATTCTTAAATTTCACAGCAGTAATTTTAAACCCATACATTTTACTTTTAATAGTACTAAGGTGGTTTTTGCTATTTTAATCCAGTAGCTTTAGCACCATGAACAACAGCAGCAAACATCAGGAAAAGATAGCTGGTACAAAAATGAGTACCTGGAGATAACAGGTGACTTGCTTCCATTCACTGTATTTGTTCTTTCCCAAGGCTTTCTTGTTAGTTCTGGAAAACATAATGAGTAGATAAAAAACTTTTCTTTTTCTATTTATTGTGTAATTTACGTGAGGAAACTTCAAGTACCTGGCAACTTAAGTCAGCCTTTTTGGGGGTTTTGTGTTTTTTTACTATATTGCATTAGTTCTTTCACATTGAGGTACCTCCTGTTGTATTAATCTTATTTTTAGTCATACAACCATTTATGTTGTGATACTATCTTAAAGTCTCACTTTTGTTTTAGACATTGTAAATGCCATTTGATTCTTAATCCAACTGGGAAAAGGTCTGCCTATACTTTGTGTATTTTATTGCTTCAGTTGTGAAACAAGGCATTTTGGAACTGGAATTCTGGAACTGTAACCGAATAGTCAGCTTCAAATACTGGGGGAAGATGCTTTTAAGCTAAAGCAAGTTTTCCTGACCCATTAATGAGTGATATAAAAATAACTGTGTCAATTTCAATGAACTGATAGCAAGGATAATACAAGCTCACACAACTAGACTACCTTTCAGCATCAAGGTATTTATTTTCCACCAAAGTCTTGACCCCAAAAAGATACTTGTAAGGTTGCAATATATCACTTCTTCCTTTCAACATAATACAAACTCAAAACTAAAGGTATATTGCCCTTGGATCCAGAAGAGATTGTAGTTTACTTAGCACCTGTGATACTAGACAAAGTTTTACTGCACATCTTTTTTCCCCATCTGGGCAGCTTATACTCTATGGGAAAGCACTCTATTATACACTGCCGAAGAGGACATCTGGGCCAAGTCTAAAGACATGAGTAATTTGTAGTCAAGTTTTAAAAGCCCAACCTATGTTTATACATGCTCATGCTTCACTTTCCATTCTGGAACCTGCTTTTAGTTCTGCTTAGAATCCTCTCCAATAAACTTTGACTTGCTAACCTGATTTTATTACAGCAATCCGAAGTCACATGTGAAAAATAGCTTTATTGTGCAGGTTGGTTTGTCAACAGCAGACAGACAGAAAACACAGCTGAAACAGGGCAAGTTAAGAAGTGTTTATTTTGTGTTCTTGTATGGTGAATGAGATTTTTTTTTTTCCTCCTTCAGTGGTCTCACCTAAGCCCTTCCTCAGGACATACCTATCACCACAAATGCTTCATTCCTTATGGATCAGGTTTTCATTCTTTACAATCTGTGCAAGTCTTTCTGTAATGTGAATTGTTATTACTTACTTGCTATTGTTACTTACTGAGGACTTTAACGTACCACTGATCTTATCACTCTCTATTTCAGATTTTGGGTTTATTTATTTGTTTTGTTCCCTTTCTTTTGTATTGCTCAGCTCTGCTAAGCTGAGAGGCAGAAATGCTCTTTCAGAGTCTCATATTGACCAGGAAGTTCTTTGGGATGCAGCTAGATACTGAGAAGAATATCTGAATTGCAGAAGTCTGCGAGCATAGCCCATGACCCAGCCAACTACCGGTTGCCAGTGCTAGTAATAAGTCTTAAACTTAATTTGATATACCAGGCTTCAGGACTTGTCCTTCCACAGGAGTTATTTAGCAGGATTTTAGCTGTACCTGCAAAATTATTTGAGAAACTTTTGCTATGGCTGCAGCTTGCTCAAGGACTCATGATTATCCTTATCTAGCTAAAACAGCAAACATTATCCAAGTGTCATACATCTGTTGCCCATCCCATGGTTTTGAGCTTGGTTTGTTTATATTATTACCTAACATGTTTTAACTTAGGTTTTACTTAGCTTTAGGTGACTGTATTTCTTCCCCTGAAAGTCATATACCATATACAGAGGACTAGTATGTCTGAGTAATCACGGTGTAACTCTCCCTGCAAGCAACAGGAAAGAGAGAACACAGCCCCTTAAAGAGAGTAGAAATGTAAAAATAAACCGAAGGAAACCCAAGCTCAGGACAGAAGAAACATCCCTCCTTTCAACATTGTACTCCTCCCGACAAAAAATGTGGAACTCCAATAGTTCACCACAACAGCACATAGGAAGGGTAAGCACAACACTAAAGAAAGAGGTAAATGCTAGCAAGTCTGTGTTTAACAACTTCAGTTATATTATTAGTGGTAATTAGACATAATTACACAAATTTTTGACCTGGCCTCTTCTCAGTATGCCAAGCATTCCTCTTAAACATTTTAAAGACATGTTCCGATGACGAGGCATAGCATTACCACAGCATTTTACATCATCAAGAAATGAAGTGAAACCTCTCCATTGGAAGGAAATAGTCAAACCTCTGGATGCATTTGACATTTTAAAAGAGTTTGATGAGACTTCTTATCATGACAACCAATTAAAGGCACCACTTCCACTGTTTTTGATTTCCCTCTTTTGGGCCTATACTATAAGAAGCCTTCCAAAAGCTGTCATTTCCCCATGGCTAACATTGTCTCTCTGTTAAACAGAATGGAGCAAATGCCTAAGCTAAGGAAAACAAAAAAAAAAAAGAGGATGAAAAATTTGAGTTGTATTAAGTAATTTCTTGCCTTGCAGTCTAATTTCCTTAGACTACTGGCTGTATCTCAATACTGACAGCTTTCCAGTTATTTCCATCAAGACACACTTAGCTCCTTTTTATTTCACAGCTGGTGGCTGCCTGGATTTTGTTCATGCTACAGCAGTGGTTTTCAATATTAAGGCCTGCACACCACCAAGTGGCTGAATCCTCTAGTGAAGAAGTATACACATGGACAAGCAATCAACAGAGGAAGCTAGAACATACTGAAGACTGGTATATTCATTACTCAGTCATTTTCCTTCTGCCTTCTGCTTTCAGTATCTTTTGGGATGACAAACTGTAGATTGTATTGCACATTCTCCATTTGAATGCATGTAGGGGGAGGTGGCCAGGGAAGCTAGCAGTACCTTCTTGCATCCTTAAAGGATAGGAAAAGAAAGTCTTGAGTGTCACTCGGGTCCTTGTAACACAAACATTTACAGTATGAATACACGTGCATGCTGACAATACATCTTGGCCAACTACAGAGTTGGTGATACATGAGCTTTCCTTACTGACTGCAACAGAAGCACTGGCTACACAGTTCCTAACCCTGTCACAAGCATACCTCAGCAGAGGAATCATGGTTATATTGATTACACAATCATAATAATATTTGTATTTATAATAATAATTATTATTAGTAGTAGTATTAAATTACATATGTTGATTTAGAATGGATGCTTGAGTGTGAGGGAATCTTTACTGAAGTACCTGGAAGTGGCAACTCTTTCCATCTGACTCTGATAGCCTTGTACATCTTTCTTGATGGAAACAATCTACTGTCCCAACTCGTGTCCTGTCAAGGACTGAAAGACAGTTGCTTTCACATTCACTACCAATTGCTTTCTGTGCATCAGCCCCATAGGTTTGGCACAGGAGGCCTCTATATCAAGCACAGTGTTCCAGTGGATGTTCCTTCTATCTGCTGCCTTCTGAAACACTTCTGAACCAGGACCCTTTCTACAGCAAAATGCCAGCCTGTAACCATGGGAGAAGAGGCAGGCTCCAAAATTCAGTCCAGATGACTGAGATTCATTGCTAGGTTTTAGCATTATATAGTCACAGAGTTCACAAACCTGTGCTACTTACCAGGTGTGCTTGTTGAAGAAACCTTAGAAGTTGAAGACTCTGATTCTTCCTGATTAAAAGGGAGAAAAGAGGGACAAGGGGGGGGAAGAGGAAGAGAGAAAAACACACCTTTGACTCTGTGAATCTAACAGATTAGTCTCAACTCAAATATTTATTTCCCTTTTTATATAGTTTTAAACTATTCTGCTCAATTGTATGTAGAAAATGTGCAAGCAATATGCACATCACAAAATAGCGGTTAAGTGCATATATATGGTAAAGTATAAATAATCTCTCATGTACACTGTTAGAATTTTCCTCATTATCTAGTATTGAATAACATGAAGTAGACGGAATTCCTCAACTCACAGTTTTATCTTCTTTCTGCTCTGGTTCTGTTGATCCCTTTTCAGCAATTCTTCTCCTATAAACAGAAACAAAAGTTGCCAAGATCATCATGGCTTTAAGATAGAATAATTTTGTTTAGTGTAATTAAAGACATATACAGTTTGATAGTTAGATAATTGAAAATTAGTTTAAAAAAAATACTTTCAAAGACAAAGCCCTCCTGCCAAAGCAACTGTGCAATTCTTTCTCCTCTTGAAGTCTGTATCTCCTCCCCTATTGCTGCACAAAGACTTACAAAGAAGAGAAGTACTCAATTATACTCAAGTAAAAATGGCTATTCACAAAACGTTGTCAGCTTCACAAAGCAACCACATGACTAAACTTATGTTTATCTGATCCTTAGCCAGCTGCAAACAGGCACCCAAAATCCTACTTCCACGATGTCTAAGAGCTAGGGCACCGCAACAGCTCCTCACCTCCTGGCCAGCAGGGCACTCATTTCTTCCATCAACCCACTGCCTCCCAAGGGAAGTGGTCCATTTCCACGGCCACTGTCTGTTTTAGATGAAGCAGAGCTGCCTCCTCCTCCTCCTCCACTTGAACTGGAGGAGACTTCACCCTTCATAATACACAAAATAACAACAGATGTGCAAATAAAATGATAGCCGACAATGAAAGAAGCGAAGTTCACAGTCGAGAAAGAAACAACTGTATAAAGAATATGATGGGCTGGTTAACCCTGTTTTAATAATGAATTAAGCCTACTCCAAAAGTCTTGATACTGCTATTAATCTTGAAGAAAAATTACAACCAGTTCAGGAAGACAGGATTTAGAGACAGGAATTGGAAAAAGAAACAAAAGAGAGTTGCATTTACCCGTGAGACTTTCCTAAGTTTGGCTCCAGCAAGGGCAGCTGCCAGTCCAGTTAAAGGGCGATTTTCTTCGGAAATGAATCCCACTGAAAATCCAGAGGCAGGGAGTGGGGGGGCAGGAGGTGGAAGGGGAACAGGAGGAACTTGGCTAGGGAGGGGAGGAGGCGGTGGTGGTGGCGGCGGAGGCCCTGAAGGTGGAAGTGGAGGTGGTGGTGGTGGGCCAGGAGGAGGTGGGGCTGCTACTGAAGACTGAGCTGGGCCAGGGGGCAGGGGGGGTGGGGGAGGAGGTGCAGGTGGTCCTTGGACAACACCTATTATCAAAGAGAAAACAAACAGACTATATTAAGGATTTAGAAAAGAAAGATCTTATGTCCACTGAAACACTGGTTCTTTTGCTCTGTGTATGACACATTAATACTGGTAAGGGTCCTTTTTATAGGCAAGAAAACGCTGCACATTTCAGGAGAGAAGCATTCTTATTAAATGCACTAAAAATATTACATAGTATGCTATGAGAGATCAAAGAGTTTCAGAGACATTTACATACAAAACCCCTCCAGTCAGGTTCTGTGCGGCAACCACGAAGAAGCTTACACCAGGAAAACAGGCAAAGTTTTTACAAAGAGTCAAGTAAGGCACGAGCATCAGAGGGCGTAGGAACAACACTGTTTATCCAAACGGTGCTAAACACAGAGTGACTCTTCATTGCACTAACAAATATTTAACACACCACCCACACAGCTGAACCCTTGAACTGTTGGAGTTCCAATGCTAATTTCTAAGCTGTATAAAAATCTTTCCTCTAAAAAACACTCCAGGAATCAGTTTTAATAATTTAATACAAACACTAATTAGTGAGTTAGAAGACTGACATATTTTAAGCTGATGGGAACAAGCTCTTCTATTTTTTATCTACGATTCCTTTAATGCTTTAAATTCACATTGATATGCAATACAAAATGCATTTTGAAGAAAGAATATCCTCATGATTACTGTGCTATTACTCATTCTAGGAACGGTTCAAGAAATTGTGACTAAGAAAACAGCCCCACACATCATCCTCCCCCCACCTCACCCAAACTGCTGTAAGCTACTAAAAATTCTGCGCAATCACCTTAAGCAACCTCTATATGCAGGAACGCCACACATGGGTCTTCCTGGTTTCCTACTCTGCTAACCACTGTGTAAATTTAAAAGCCTTTTAAAGTCTCGCGGCGTCACTCACCGTCCAAGTGCACACTTTCATGCCCTACTACAAGTGAGGCCATTCACCCTATTTCCGCTCCACCCCAGAATAGCTCACGCTCTTGTTTGAGACAAGAGGGTATACACAGGATCCACTCTGCACGGCTCGTGTGTGCTGAAGCCACAGTCTGCTCACCCCCCAGGAGCCCCTCTGCCCACACCTTTAGCTGAGCTGCTGCAGACTTATGTACAAAGACCAAAGTCTATTAAATCAATATAAAAGCAGGATTCAGGTTAATAAAGACATTTATGGCAATGTAAAACACATTTCTATCATATTGGTACAGTGTCCCTTACGACTGTCACCTGCTTATCCAAACTTTTTTTTCTAAAGTCTTTTTAGCTACGTTGGTAGAATACCACAGGAAGACCTGTCATTTAAAAAAAAAAAAAAATATATATATATATGCACGCATGCAGTCGTGTATCAAAATACAACCACCGTCCAGAAAGAAATGCTGTAGGTGTTACACACTACTTTCTACATTTGAAACTACACAGAGTATCAAAGTGATTCAGATTATTCCTCGCTTAAGATCCTTCACTCATCCAAAGCCACGCATGCGTTCTTCCATGTTGGCTGCCATTAGGAAACTAATGATGCTGCCTGTTAACACCATGTTCCAAATAAACTAACAGTGCAAGATTTACCAACCAAGTATTCAAGAAGCTCTGTTCTTGACAGATGAGAGCTTAAGAAACAAGAATTTTACTTATGACAGGCCACAGAACACCAGCTCTTATCCATGGAGCTTTAAAGTTTCCCTTACCCAGTTTTCCAAACGGTATTTCATTGTGGTATTAAGATCACTGCAACTTTGGAAGCATTGTATTAATTCTTCGGGGCAGTTACGGGTTTTGATACCAATTGGTTTCGACTGCATTCCTGATTAGTGCATTAGTAGCAATAACAGAAAGCCTTACCCTGCTGGGTCGTAGGTTCAATCGGCTGAGAGGCTGCCTGCAAGACTGGCTCAGAAGCAGAGGAGTCTCCCAGCACAGAGTTTAGAGAGTTCTCAACAGAGGCAGGGGTAGCTGCAGAGGGAGAAGGGAGAACACTAGGCTTGGATGAGGGAGTCGAGGCATTCGGGGAGTTGGGAGAAGGAGAAGCTTGAGGTCCAGAGAGTGACAGAGGCGGAAAGGAAGGCAGTGGGGGGGGGGGAGGTGGCGGAGGCGGAGTTGGACCTGAGGTAGAAGGTGAAGGAACCGGATAAGCCAGGTTTTCAGGAAGACCGTTAGGAGCTGTGGGAGACGTGGACATTTGGGTCGCTGGATTAGAAGCCGACACTGGGAGGACAGGTCTCGGACCAGTAGCTTTGCCTGGTGGACTGCTTATCATTACTGGAGGAGATGGGGGAAGAGGGGCAAAACTGGGCGCGGCCCAGGCAACAGGCTTTGTATTTGGAGGCAAAGTCGCTGGGGCATTGACAGGAGAAGGGGGCCGAGAACTTTTGTTCAGTGGACGAGGAACCGTAGCATAATGGGGGAGAACAGGGTGGAAAGCTGAGCCTAAAGATGTAGCAAAACGTGATGCAGAGTGCCTTAGAGGCGGTGTAGGGGGAGTGGAAGTCGGTGGTGCAGAAGTCACTACAGCGTACTCCGGTGTGGCCTCTGACATTGGTGCTGAGACTGCTTTTGCATATGATGGAGGAGGTGCTGAAGGAGGCTGGCAACTGGAGTATTCAGGAAGTGGAGTGCTATACGGGGAGTTGTCGAAAGATGGAGCTGGACAGAAGATGGAAAGCAGCAGCAAAGGCAGGATAAAAAAAGGAGAAAGAGAAAAAGGGAGCTAATGAAGCAACAAAACCAGCATTCAAACAAAATGTATAAATGTAGACTACAGTTAGTACCAGAGGATTAGGCACAAGTGAAAATACTGTTAGGAAAGTTTTACATATTATCAACAGCTGCTTTTAAATTGTACCAACTATTTTTGTGCCAACATTTGAATTTACAAGTACATTCTAGAGTAAGTTTTCTCAAATCCCATCTGTGAGATGGATTAGATACAGGGTTGATTAATGCATCTTTTATCAGCTTTTATATTCTTGTTTGGTTGCAAACTGCAAGCAAGTGTAGTGATCTTAACATTTGTTACAACTCCACTAAGAAAATTCATACCATAGGCAGCAAGAAAGTATCATCTTTCTCTTCCCCAGAAAAAGCTCCATCACAAACTTGAAAGTACTGGGAATAAAACTACCAATAAAATCCTCTACTCTAAAGTGACTAATTCTTACATAGTACACCTCGACTTTTACCATTAGCTGACTTCTTATGTAAATTGAGTTTGTTACTAACCAAGCACTTGACAAATGTTCCATTATATTACCGAAATGAGAAAGCTTTCAGTTATCACTGGACACATTTCCGCAGGCAGTGCATTATCTTATCTACAAATACATATAATACATTTCACTGAAATGTTACTACAATGATAAATTAAGCAAGACTTTATACTGAAAGGCATTTCTCGCACTATTACTTTGTCTTATGTAGGTACATACCTTCTACATTAACACACTCAACCTAGTATGTTTAGGGTTTGGGTTTTTTCCCAAATTACGTAATGAGAATACATCTTGTTTAATAGAGCAAACAATGATAACGTATTTAGAAATTTTAATTCATACTTTAACCAATGGTGGAGGTGCCCAACATGATTCAAGTTTTTCAAGCCATCAGAGTGTATGGCAATGGAGTGAGCAAATAGTGCAAAAAAATTTATTTCAGAGTTAATGGAAAATTATGACAGGAAAGTAAAAAATTTTGGACTATTTGCCATAAAAAACGCAAGCGATTCCAGCAAATAGAAGTCTGAAATACTGACTGCCATTGCACAACTGCACTCACTGCCCTTTGTCGCTTCTCTCCCATTCAATCACCCAAACATATAAAGAGTAGTCTGGTACTTGAATACACCCAGTTTTTAAATTCTTACCAGCATTTGAAATTCTTCTCTCTCTTTCCCATTCCAATTGTTCCCTTTCCAACTGTTCTTGTCGTTCTCTTTCTTGCCTTTCCCGTTCAAGCCGTTCAAGTCTTTCTCGATCCTGCCTCTCCTTTTCTTGTCTCTCCCTTTCTAGGCGTTCTTGCCGTTCCCTTTCTTGCCGTTCTCTCTCCAGCTGCTCCTGTTCTAGGCGCTCTCTTTCAAGTCTTTCCCTTTCTAGCCTCTCTCTCTCCAGCCTCTCCCGTTCCATTCGTTCACGATCCAGCCTCTCCCGTTCCAGCTCCTTCTGCCTCTGTTGCTCTTGCAACTGTCTACAATTGTGAAAAAAGGAAAGAAGACTAAGCTGCAAAGCGAACACCAAAAATATCAAGCAACTGTTAGAGGACAAGAAGCAATAAACTAATCAACAATCTTTGCATCAGCGAGAACAAAAGCACAGCATTTGTACCTACCCAAAATTCTTAATCCTGCAGGTTATTCTTCTGAGATGGATAATAGTTGTATTACGCTTACAGTAAGAAGAATCATATAGCCAATTTCCTCTTAATTAATTTAACAATCTGAGAGACAGTTTTCAAGAGGTAAGAATAGAAAGCTGTTGCTGATAATTTACTAACTGATGCAGTCTTCCCAGTTTGGGATATGAAGTTAGATTTGTTCCTTGCACAGTATTTTATAACTGAAGTAGTGAATAAAAGTACAGTGAAATAACAGTAACACAAATAGTCATCAAAAATACCACCCCAAAACAAATTACATTTTTCAGATAAACTGTTCAGCTAGTATTTATCCACATTTTACAGAAGCATCAAAAGGTATGTGTGTCCCTCTCCACCTGCATCCTACTACACACACATACAACTTAACTGGTGTCAAGACAAGAACGCCCTGAATGCAGGGGAAAACTGGACATGGTCAGAAAAAAAATCTAGGGTGCAGCAGTCAGGGAAACACTGCAAGGAGCTGGCAGGGTTTCCAGCTCATGGGAGTCTCTGAGAAGGAAAGCAGAGAGGGGCAAGACATGGAGAGGAGAAAAACAAGTAAACGCCAGGCAGAGGAAATACAAAGAACTTCCTAAGGGTAAGAAGGAATCATGCAAAATTTGCTGACAAAGCCACTAGGTTTGGCTGAAAGAACGGGCTTTCCTGCAAAAATACAGTGGGAAAAGCTGTAAACAACCCTTGTTTTTTTTCCTCAATTTGTTCTATATTTTCTTTAATTATAGTAAAAAAGATACATGTTTCCAGTTGGCTAAAGTATAGCTTTTTTATTTTCACAGCTCTTTCATCTCTTGGTGGAACTCACTATTAAAACAAAAATTAGGCATATCATCATCAAAGCTGTGTCCAGTATGTTGCTGTCAGTACATATCACTGCAGATGTTGTTAAGTTATTGTCCTCTATTTGAATTGTTGTTCTAAAAAAAAAAATAAAATCTCATGACATTTAAAAAGAGAAACTGGTACATGAAGCACAAAGCCATTATTTCCCTGCTATGCTTCAGATGCAAACTGAAGATAGCTTCTTACCAAATACAAAGCACAGGCAGCTTTTAACTATAAAGCAAACATAGAACCTAAATTTTGACACCTTACGCTACTCGGTATGTGTTTTCTATAGACTGCCACTGGGCAATCTTATTTGGAAAGGTCATTAGTAATTCTATATTATATGCTTAGAGCCATGTAAAACAAGCCTGAAAATGAAGGGAACTTCAGCTGCTTCATTCCTATTCATGCTCAGAAAATACTGGCAGAGCTGGAAACCCCAGTTCATATACTGTTACTACTGAAGTCCATCCTCTTTCAGAACAATGTTTTTCCTTTAAAAAAACCACACACACACCCCTCCCCGCCCCTGCCCCCCGTAAAATACTGCAATTTTGTAATTGCTATAAGCAATTAAATTCCCATTATGGACAGCAAAAGGACTTTTCCCTACTGAACTTGTTACCCAACATCCCCAGAAGCTGCAAAACAGTTCTGCTCCTGTATCCATTCTTCCATCAGCACGTACTCTCTTATATAACAAAGTTGTAATAGCAGTCATTAAGAAATTAGGGCTGCAACTCAGCTTGTTAAATGCTTGATTTTTAGTCTCTGAAGTCCACCAAAAAGTCTGGTAATAAACTGATATATATTTGGAACCAGTAGAAGATTTCTACAAAATATCAAGAGTACAATATAAACCACAGAAATTTAAGCTCCAGAAGGGATATTAAAAATATTTTGGCATTACATTTTTACTTGCTCTGCATTGTACAAACCTAGTTTTATGTGCTCTTTTTCTCTCAGAAAAAAATAAATCTGTTAATTAGAGGAAAGCAGGGTTTTCATCATGGATAACTTCAGCTTGGTCATCTTAGGCTCTTTTTTGTAAAGGAGAGGTGGATGCACAGATGTTTGTAGCTAAAAGGCTATTCAGAGCAGGAGTCAACATTGCAGCTTTTGTTTATTTTGTTCATTTTCATTCATTTGCCAGAAACTAGCATATTCTACCTAGAAATGTACACACTGTTAATCCTAAAACTAAAATGTAGATAAGGCATTTGAGGTTATAAACATTTCATGTTATATTTAGTTTATGATACTAGAAGGTTATCAATTCACTGGGATTAATAACACATCAAGCAGCTGCCAGATATTTAAATTTTCTTATTCTTAAATTCATTTGTTTACAGAAACAGAACCTCGATATAGGTCACTTCTCACATAAGAGCAGCGTTACCGACGCAGTTCTGCAATAAGTCATAGCGAGAGTTGTGCCATTCCGTATTTTCATAAGCAACCTAGAAAAGAAACAGTGAGGTGCTCTTGACTAAGCTCCATAATATTAAGTTATTTAGGATAGCAAGGATGATGACTGATTATGAAGAACTATTGATGGATCTTCTAATTCCCAGTAACTGGGCAATAAAATTGGCAAATAAAACTCAACTGAGATATAACTGAAGTGATGCAGGGGAGAGAGGGGAAATCTGTTAAATTCATGTATAAAACGTTGGACTATGAGTTGACTACTGACTCATGAGTGAGATACAAGGGTTATGCTATGACAACATCCATTCACTGACGTATTCTGTTCAAAAACGTAAACCAGATGCTACATTAGGAAAGGATTACAGAGCACTACAGAAAATACCATCATCATGCTTCACAAACCCTTGATCTCTGTTCCTATCTCAAAAGGGGGGAAACAGCAAAACTGAAAAGGTTCAAAGAGCACCAACACTATGACCAAATATACCAGTTTCCATTCAAAAATAATTTAAAAAGATGGAATTCTGCATTCTGGAAAAAACAACTGAAGGTCTGTAAAAGCCTGCACGATGAGGACACCCTGATACAACAGCTGGGAGGAAAGAGTCGATGCAACTAATAGTAACAAAGCTAAAAAAAATTTTAAAAATAAATAAATAAATAAATAGAGTGAGTACCTCTGCACATCAGGCAGATTAGCTGTGGAACTCCTTCACAGAGTGACTGAAAGAAAGAGTACGAAAAAGCCCACAGAAGAAAAAAAAAAAACATGGAAGGTCATTTAGAAAACAGAAATTGCATCAAGCACATGAAGCTGTTGAACCAAAAATGCCCAGAGAACTGGAGAGCAGCAGCGGGAAGTATTCCAGGCGTTTGCCCTGGCCCAGAAGGGTGGGGACTTTTGTTACGTTTTTACTTAAAGCTCTTCTAATTATTGAGAGGGGTATGTCCATGTGTGTGTGTGTATGTATGCACTATATACAAGGAGGGTTTAAAGAGGAAGACATGGACATCGCAACTGCATATAAATGTATACTCTGCCTCTATATAGCACAATTTTAGCTCAAGCATAAGACGTACATCTAAATCAAACTGTTTGGGATTGACTCGTTCTCCTGATATGTGTGAACATGTTCCTGAGGCTCACCTGGGGTTTTTCTCCTCTTCAGAGAGCTATAAAGACACAAAATGCCCACGTGTCATAACAAAATATACCTAAGCATTTATACGCTTTAACCTTTATCCGAAACAAAAAATATTTCGGTCAGCAACTGACGCTATTGAACAGTATTAGCTGTCTACTGAGATGTAGATAAATGGCAGTGAAATAATCACTTTCGCCTACACAGGACCTAAATGAAAAAGTTCTCATAATTAAATGAATATTGAGTGATTCAGTATTTAATGGTTTGGGGTTTTTTTTGGTAAAAGAATCCTCATTTTCCATTTCTTCAGGTAATAAAGGAATAAAACCGGAATTTTTTTTAAACGTACAAATAAAAACTACGAACAAGTTGAGCATTTTGCTTACAATACAAATGATCTACCAAGAGAGGGCAGTAAAATACCTTGCAAGTATTTCCTATCTTATATAAAATTCCTATGCAGTAAAATATACTAGATGAAATACACCATCCTTGAGAGTAATTTAAAGTTTAAATTATTCTCATTATATATCGCTGAAGCATCCCTTTGTCAACAAGGAAAAACACCCCAAACAAACCTAAAAACAAAAAACCACACACCACAACCCATTACATTTTTACAGTCGTTTTAATGATTTTAATAAACCTTTCAGATAGAAAACCAGAAGTGGCACGGGTCAAAAGATCAGTATGCCAGTAATGCAATCAAATTACTTCAACACAACTTAATGAGCAAGGATGAATTTCATAAACTGAGAAAGAACTACAGCTTAAGAAGTGTAACAGCTGTAGCTTAAAAAGATTAAGAACTCATTTTGCTAATTAAAAAAAAGAGGATAAATTTGTTTGCATTAAAACCCCCTGGTTTTGTTTAGTTACCAGTAGATAATGTAATTTGATTTTAAACTTTTGTTAGAGATCAAAATTACATTACGCAAAAGCATTAGTAGATTAAGAGTCACTACTCATCAATTAAAGCATTTCTGAAATGTCAAGACTTTGGTAGTTTGAAAGCATGGGAACGTTCAAGAACATTGTGAAAGCAATACATGAAAATCCTTCAGCCTTAGAAAGCACAGTATCTGGCTACCAGGACAACTTTTGAAAAAGCTAGAGGTACTAAAAATGCCCCAGAAAGCTATCTTATAGTGAAATGCTAATTACACTAAGGCAAAGTGATTCTAATTATTTTAAAGGTGTGAATTACTAGAATCTAAGAGCTAATTTACATTCAATAGTTGAGACAGTGCTATAAAACTGAACAGCATGTCAGCCATACGCAACATAGGTACTGTTACACATCGTTTTAGATTCAAAGAGCCAACTTCAGAATTTCAGAATAACCGCTAGCTTTATCACGCATTCTACTCATGAAACTTTCTTTTTGGATTTTAATTAGTTCCATGCCAAAAGCATCTTAGGAAACTTTACTTGGGGGGGGCAGGTATTGGTTGGTGGTTGTTGTTAAACTAACTATATATTGCAACAGCTTTTAAAGTTATTTCCCCTCTTTTTCTTGCCCTTATACTTGTACAAGGAGGTATAGTCAGAGGATGAAGAAAGAATCATAATTATAATACTAACTTGTAACTTTGAACTCTTATCAACATTAATCCTCCAGTTCTTTGGGCAGCCAAGAATCAGGAGCATGACTACATTCTTGAAATAACACAAGGAGAAAAATGCAACGAGCATACAACAAAAGTACACTGTTGCATCCCTGCTGAAAAAAACCAAACCCACATTTTGAAGCAGTTATATCTTATATATTAAGAAGCAGTTATATCAGATCTTGATGTTACATGAAATGAGCCAATACCTCACGTACACAAAAATCACTTTCTATCATGCCTTTCACTAGCAAGTAACATCACTACATTCAACATTATCCCAAAATAATATCATTCAATACCTTTAGATCGGAAGGCGGGGGGAGGCAGTGGACAGACACACAACAATAAAATAGGTTGTTTTAGCTTCTGCTCCTGGAGATGAATGACTGACAGCAATACTCTGATCCCTTTGCTGTGGGCTTCAACATAGTCATTCAAAAGATTTGAGGCCTCAATCAATTTTCTTAAAATATGACCATTACCATGGTTGAAGGGAAGACAAAGATCTCAACCAGGTTAAGAAACTTCAATGTTTACTGGTGAAACAATATTCTGTGTCAGAACAGACTTAATAGCCAGAGAGAACCTGTCTTTTTCTGGAACACTTTTCATGTGTTAAAGTTTCATTTAAGCCCGTATCTTGGTTGTGTGCAGAAGTTACTGCAAGTGTCTCAGTCTGTGGAAAGATCATCCTTCCATCAGAGACAGTATGCCCGAGCATTAAGCGACTCCCATTGTGTCAAGAACAGAGCTGTTGTCACAAGGGCACCAAGAGAAAGAAACCTCCATGTAACAAATACGCTGCTGAAACAGTTTGTGAAAGCAAATAGTTGTCTGCTCTGACAGGTCACCTTGTTTCCTCAGGCAGAAGTTTTTCTGTACATTCACATAAATCTTCAGGATTCAAACACTGGCTTGCTTTGCTCTTGGACATGAAATCAAGCCATTAAATTTTTTCCTAAAAAGATGATAGGAAACCGCACCAAGAAGACCATATATCAACCTGAATAACAGAATTCAGCCACAAACACGAAAGGCTTCTTGTCATGAAGCCAGATACACTAAAAACAGAGGTATTTCCATGAACAGTATAGACAGAAGCATCTTTGTATCACATCCAAGTTCAACAGGCACTGAGCTGATAGACATTCCAAGAGGAACAGAAACTGGTTTTAGTATTTGATCTTAAAACTGACTGTAGAAAACAGATCCAAGACAAAGCCCACAGAAAACAAAATATCTTGAGGAACAGACCTGACTGAAGTAATTGCTGCCTTGAGTGAAGAGGTCAGCTGCAGGCAGATAATACATAGTATTTGACAGCTGTTAGGCATTATTTACGAACACACCAATTTCATATTCCATTCTTTGTTGGCTGAATAACTTGGTGTCAAAGCAGGGCATCAAATCACTCAGAAAGATCAACAGGAATACTATCCCCTTTTTGTTGTTGTTGTATCTTTAAGCAGACAACAAGGATGGGGAAAAAATCACTAATAAGATGAGCATATTGAAAAGGCCATCAAAAACCATCACTGGAGCCACTAAAAAAACCAACATAGACTTAAAAAAAAAAAAACAACCTAAACCAGATTCTCTTGAGGGAAAATTTTCAAGTTTGTGTCCCACATCAGGTTTTTTGGCTTTTTTTGAAGAACCGTTCTTGCTTGTCCTGTTACCTATTCTAAAACAAACAAATGTGGAGCAGCAGACGACAGACACAAGGATGACACCCAAAAGGCAGCATGAAGTTTGACCACTGCTAGCTTAAAATGTTGCAGCAATACATTCTGCACTTCATCTATTCTGAAAGTTACCATTAAGACAGTCTGCGTAAGAAATTAAATGTGATTATAACAATTCAACCCTGTGTGCATCTTTCATTCTGTGCTTCACTAGTTGTTTTTTTTAATGTAAATTTTATAACCCAACATAAACAAGAAATCTAGGAATAATGCTACTATGTCAAAGTTCTAAAGATAAGTGTATATCAACCATAATCAATTATCAAAACCTGGATTCATCAACCCAAATCAATGGAGTTGTTCAAACTGTGTTGGTAATCTGTCCATTACAGAATCACAGAACCATTAAGGCTGGGAAAGACCTTTAAGACCATCAAGTCCAACCATCAACCCAACACCACCATGCCCACTAAACCATGTCCTGAAGTGCCACATCCACACGTTTTTTGAACGCCTCCAGTGATGGCGACTCCACCACCTCCCTGGGCAGCCTGTTCCAATGCTTGACCACCCTCTTGGTGAAGAAATTTTTCATAATATCTAGTCCAAACTTCCACTGGTACAACTTGAGGCTATTTCCTCTCATTCTATCGCTAGTTACTTGGGAAAAGAGATCAACACCCACCTCACCACAACCCCCTTTCAGGTAGTTGTAGAGAGCAATAAGGTCTCCCCTCAGCCTCCTTTTCTCCAGACCGAACAGCCCCAGTTCCCTCAGTTGCTCCTCATAAGACTTGTTCTCCAGACCCCTCAACCAGCTTTGTTGCCCTTCTCTGGACACGCTCCAGCACCTCAACATCCTTCTTGTAGTGAGTTCCCAAAACTGAACACCGTATTTGTGTTTACCAATTAAATAAACATACCAATTAAATAAACATACCAATTAAACAAACATTAAAACACATTTAGCCATTAAAATAAGTTTACAAATTTTAATAAGTTACATTGCAATTACTAGTTCTACACGAAAAAGTCCATAGTATTCCAGTCCTGAAGTATCCATATGCCTAGACTTTCAGGGCTGCTTCGAGCTCTTGCACCAGCTCCTCTAACCCTGCCTCAATCTATGGAGCCATAAACAAGACAGTGATGTTTGGAGTTTTATTCTAAAATGCTGAAAAGCCCCAGCATGTGGGCATAGATACCATTATCTAATCCAACAGTCACTACCTGCTAGAATACATCTCACATGATAGCTCTCCTCCTCCCACCACTGAGTCACTGCAACAAATAGAGCAGCTGGCTGCAAACAGGCTACACAACGCGTAGCTGAGCTAGAGGTGCCAGCACCAGATGTAGGGTGACCTCAGCTCCATCTGAAGCACACTGTCGTCTACAGAAGAGCAGCTACCTTGTGACCAGAAGTCACTACATGCACTCTATGGATATCAATTTAACTAGACCGTCAACCCACTTTATCACTATTACAGCTGTTTATAGAAAGAAATTAAAAAGTGCTTTAACATGTTGATAGTTTTGAACTTGGCTGCCAGTTTGAGTTTTAATAGCTTAATCCTCTAATCTTCTGCACAAGTTCAGAAAAGGAAAAGGCTGTGTCTGCCACGGCCCTTCAAAATTGCAGGAACTTGAACGAATATAAACATTAAAATTGCGTTTCCATCTTTAAAATTAAATATTTATTCATCATTCCAAAATTCAGCATTTACCATACAGCTCACTCTCCTGTATGGTCACATAAACCTACCAAATACGTATCTCAAGGCCTACATATTAATGCTTGTGTACCATGGAATGAACTCGCACTGCCCTCAAATTACATAATTCATTACAAAGAGAAGATACAGTCTAAATCACATCAATACAGACTGCAAATTTCCAAGCAGGCAGCCTGCACTAAGACCAGTCGTCTTCATGAATAAAAAGTATACTTGATGTACCAATAACATAACCTCAGCAAAAGTGATCAATATTTAACCTCTTGGCATCTTCCTAAGCTCTCTCAGTTGCATGAATTTCATTTTGCATCACCTAAACGGAACTCTTGCTATATGCTCCCACTAAAACTCTTACCAAGTTAGCTTTATTTAGTTATTTATTTTTAAACAAACATTTTTCAAGTGCTACCACAGTCTAGACAGCTTCCACCTAAGTATACTGCACTTCGTTTCAGAGAAACACAGACTAGAGCTAGTCAACTTAATAAAATGAGCAAGAAACAGACACTTAGAAGATCTGCAAAGTGTAACTGTACAAAGAGAAGAGGCTTATGAAGTGAGTTTATGTATATGCTCTGGAACTGACAATTATTCCCAGTTTCAACAGTGGTGAACCTTTGTTTTTTTAAAGAGTAGTGAAAGGTGACACTGTTTCAATACGCCTTTTTTAAAAGTTTGTATCAAAGTACACTTTACACTTAATTTAATGCAAAATTATAAAGGCACTTAACTATGTATATCATGATTTTGAAACACTATGCAAATCTAGAGGTCATTATAGCTACTTCCAATGTTCAAGCAGCCTTCCCCTGATTAATCACCATTGCACATAACACTGCCACTGTCAATTTGATTTTCCTGATATACTAGTATTAAGACATCCTAAACATTAGTATTTGGTCTAAGGTTGGGTTTTTTCTCCCCCTAAAAATGTTGAAGAACAGGACATCAGTTATGTATTATTTCTCGTTCCATTTTGCAAAATCTGCAACATCATCCAACTCCTTCTGTTCTTCTTTGTACTCACGTATCTCAACTCGCATCAGCAGCAAGAACTTGCTTTGTTCAGCAAAACACCAAATAAAACTTCATTTCCAATCCCAATGATGCAGAAGGAAGTGCCTGTTCCTACACTCCTCACACTTCCACAGCAATCTTCCACCCTAACTAGGAACTTCCCTCTTGGTATCTGTCAAATGCTTTACTAAAGCCCAGGAACACCGCATGAACAACCTTTCTGCTTTTGCAAAAGAAAATATCATCTGGGTAGAATTTTCTGTGCTATGTTTTAATTGGTTAAGTATTCTTTTCTTCAAAAGTAGTTCCTAAAGCTTTTCACATTAGCAAGGCCAAACTAACAGGCTTTAATTTCCTTGATCAAAAGGGATTTAAGGTCTAAGAACAAGCTTTTATGTTATAAGCTCAAATGGCACTAGTTGGAAATAAGAAAGTAAAAGAAATAACCAGGTTTCATCAGTCAAGCAAAAACCGGTAACCAACCACCACGACAAAGACATGAAGAGGCAGCTATAAACCTAAAGGTTCTTACATGCAGGATCTCTAATAACGGTATCTATTAATGCTCTTTGATCAAAACTCATCAGGCCCATTTTTCTTTACCTTGATTTTTTCAACTTACTAAGTTCAAGTTTTCTGTTGAAGAAGCCAGATTGCAGGGAGTCATCTGCACATGTCCAATTTTAGGAAAAAATAAGATTTTTCAATAGCAGAAAAATCTATTTCCATCAGCAACTCCCTCAGTGGTATTCTAGTGAGTATGGTCATGACAGAACTAGTTTTATAAAAGGGAACCACAATAACCAAAAATCTGGAAAAATGTAGAACAGTTTCTCGTCCCAATTTCATGTTTTGCATTAAACAGAAAAAACCCACAGAACTGAAAATTTTGCAGAAAGAGTAAGACTTCAAAGAGACATTTTAAAAAGTGTTAACTAAGATGCTTGTCAGAACCATCCTTCAAGCAACATCCATATTCAGTTGCAGCAATTAAGGCAGCAATTTTGCCAATGTAGTCAAAAGACTGCTTAATGGAAGAGTGCTGCTCTTTAGTCTGCTAAACATGTCAGTGTTACCCAACATCTATAGCTATTCAGTACTGTAACCAGACAGCACCCATTACGTCTCCATTAAGGCAGTTATTAAGTCTCTGAAAGCTAAACTTGACAGAACTAAGGAAAACTTTACTGTGAATGGGAAGAAACTGTGAATGGAAAGAAAATGAAAGGCACTAAAAAGAAAGTCATTATTATACCAGCATTCTGTTTTCCAGAAACTACAAAGGCAAGGGGGAAGAAGGGAGGGGAAAAAAAAAAAAAAAAAAAAAGAGAGAGAAATCTTTAGGATGAGATAAACAACATTGATGGGTCTTTTTGCTTCTGTCTCCTTTTGTTTCCTATCCTACCATGCAATGCAGAGGCTGGAAAGATCCAAATGGCCACAGGCTGCCCCATGAAACTACCTCAGCAAACTCAACTTGAAAAGTTTACACTGACGTTAACTTGGACCTGCTGGAAACCCTTAGCTCAGGCATTTAAAAAAACCCCTTTGACTCCATCTAAACCACATTGCTGGGATGCAAACTTCATGCAGATTTTGTAACATGAACAGCACACAATACAATCATATGACAGTATTCTACTGACCACTGTTATATTCTAACCCAAAAAGCCAACTACTATATTATATTCATATGCCTATCTCAAATTAGAACTGTTTGCTTAGTCATAACGTAATCAACTCACATGCCTTTAAAGAAATCTTACTTCCTCAAAATAACCTGCTGGATAAACAGCACAATTCCAAAAGCAAAGGAAAATTGGAAATGGTACATCTGGCTACTAACTAGGAAACATCATGGGCTGTGGGAAATTAGTAGAAACCAGGCTACCAGGGACACACAATGACAGGCAAGTTTTCCTTCCTTTAACATTATATCTATATTGTTACTGAATTGTGGGATGCAGTTTTTTTTCTTTCAGTATTTGCATACATATTTTCAAAACAGTCCAGGAATTCTACATGTAATCATTTTTAACTATGATAAAAGAATTTGTATCCACACACCCCCACCCCGTGTAAATTAGTAATTAAGATTAACAAAATCTCAGAAAAAGTACTTTTAATTTGTAAAATAAAAAGCATTCCTTTAAGTCCCTCAGTAAATAAGAAACTGTTGCCCTTCCCAGTTTCTGAACTTGTACTATCTAAAACTAAGAAGCCTCCCAACAGATGTAATGAAAACCCCACCATATTGATATTACTTTCTAGCACAGTCACACACCAAATTTTCTTTAACACTATCATCTCAATCCATGATGTAAACTAAAATTGTAAGCAAACTTGAAGTATTTAACAATGACAAAAACCCCTTATATTCTGCTGTTGCGTTTATGCGAACTTCTAACATTTTTGAGTACTTACGACAGAAGTCTGTCAAGTTTTGGTCCATTACGTCCCTGAAAGACAACAGGTGGCTTGTATACCTTCATTATTCCTTACACTTTCTCTGTTTCTGGTGTTCTTGGTCTCTTTATTTATGAAGCAGTGATGATTTTGAAGTTATTTATAAACATTAACTCATTAAATTCCCAAGTGTCATATTAGATACCAACTCAGTGACTCATATTCCTGACCATATATTTATCATGGCTGGAAGAGATGGTAAATTTACATGCACGAGTAGCACACAGAGGCATGCCGTGAACTAATCTTGTATTTTAAAATGGTATTTGACATTAAGTAACTCTGAAGTTACTAACAAATACGTATGTCAACTGAAGTTGGCTCACTATCAAACAATGAGTGGAATTTATAAACACTGCCTGACTACCACTCTGACAAAATGAAAACCCATATAACAAAAAAATCCCTTCATTTTGGAGGATTGAAAATGGAAGCCAGAGTGTTTTAAAGCTTGTTATTACTGTACTTAAATGAGTGCAAGTGACAGAAAACTAGTTATCTTCAGGTACACCCTACTTTTTGACAGGGTAAGCGTACATCATGGGTTAAGGTTGCTTAAAGGAAAGTAACAAAGTTACTTTGTGGACTGCCTTATGTGTAATCTTGGCCTCCTAAGCAGCACAGTGCTTTAGATCACACATCTAGTCCTAATGGCTTTACGGATTGTCATCAAAGCACAGTAAACAATGCAAACATTCAAGTTACAGGCTCTGCAGCAAAATAAATAAATAATATTACCACTTTAGCACTTTTACTCAAAATGTAAGGCATCTAAATCCTTTCTTCTAACTCCTTTCTAAAACAGAAAAATCTCTGAGCCAAAATAACGCACTTTTGTTGATAATGATCTAATTTAATTCTTCAGTTCCCAATTTCCCCAAGATTCTTGAGCACCGGTTATAAAAGTGAAGGAAAAGATCAGATCAGCTGAAGAGCTCTCTTTAATATGTCATTCTTCACTGGTCACTGCTTTGACAAAACTTTTCTAAGGAAATGTTTCTATTTGTGCCTAGGAAAACTCTAAATTACAAGACATATAATTTAACTTTGAAATCAGTCCTGCTTTGAGAAGAGGGCTGGACTAGATGACCTCCACAGGGTCCCTTATTCAACTTGAATTTTTATGTAAGCAGATTTTTTTCCTCAGGCTTAGAATCATTTAAAAAAATACTTTCCTGAGCTTCTTTAATATGGGAGTTCATCAAACAGTACTGAATCAGGTACACTTAAGGGGAGGGATATAAGACCAGCACTTAAAGACAACTATTATCAAGCCACATCTTAAACAAAACCTCCACCCCACAGACACACATTTCACAAGCAATAGACGTAGCAAAGCTTGCCTTTCCACTGATCCATCACAAACCCCATGTTCCTTCCTACACAGTAACGTTTATTCCCTTCTCTTGCATTCCCTGTAGTCTTACTGCTCCCCACAGAATTCATTTCTGCCCACACTGCCTTTACCCTTTACTGAGACTGGAAATGTCACTTATAGATATGTTAGAAGTTACATCTACCTAAACCTTTTCTTCTCAGCTACTTTCTACTCTTTATATTATGGTAGTAAGACTATTGTTATTACAGTCTGAAAGCTGAAAGGCAGTTACTACAGAAGAAAAGTTCTAGCTTAGAGTTAATTGAACTGTACTATAACCATATAGTTACAGTAGTAAAGAGACTGAAGAAGCATTTTGAAATGTTTTAACAAAATTACATGTTCTCCTTAGGCTTAATGACACAACAGCAATAGTCTTTCCACTGACAATCTGGCTAGCAACACATGTAAACACTCGTTCCAGTTCTCTATCCTTTTTTAGGGGAAAAACAAATCAAAACCAGGACCAGACTTCAAAGAGGACATTATATTAGATGAAAACAAGCAGAGTACACTGATCAAATGAGAAAGTGAAGCCATAAGAATGCCGTCTGATGTATGTCCTTTACACATAAAAAAATTTCATGAGAAACTTTCAGAGCTCTTAATATGGGGCAGTACTTCTTCCTGAAGAGTCATCTATCTACAGTGCTTCTCTGAAAATTATTTCAGCATTGTAAATTCCAATTAGTACAGCCTTCTAAAGGAACAGATGGAAAATTAAGATATGAAAAGCCATTACTGTAGAACAGGAAAAAATATCAGAAGAAAAAGCTTTTTTTAAAGTCTGTCAAAAGAGGAGTGACATAAAAGACCTTTATCATGACAGCAGACTTGCACGTAAACACAAACGCAGATTTGTAATGAGCTTCTTGCTATTTGTTTTTAAACAAGGAGACTTTCAGATAAAGTGATCCCTGCTAAGATTTAAGAAAATACTGCAGAAGAGATGGACAAATATGACCAATATTGATGTCAATACATTGTTCAATACATATAGCTAGTTTATTAAATATATGACATTCCCAAATTAGCAATCTGGTTCTGCTCACCTTTGTATAAACAAACTAAATGCAAAAATCAAAATAGAAAAAACTTCAGTGATAATTAGACCCAACATTAAAATATTTTTCCAGTTACCACTGAAAGCTATTAAGTGCATTTACACCATAAATCTGGACCACTTCCTATTTATTCAAGGATCCTGTTCCCTGCATCTGCACTGCATGTGACCTAAATCGCTCCCAGCATCCCTTCTGGAAGGGAACAGCTAATCTCCTGGGAGTATTTTGATGGTAAAATAATCCAGGATTGCACCACAGGCAGTATGCTTGAGACAGCCCAAGGTCTTGCTCTCTTCACTTAACCAAGTCTAATCAAGCACTGTCCTAGAAGACTTTGCTATTTCATATACCCACATCACAGACACCCAACCTACAGCACCAACCCATATGGCCACACAACAAAAGCAGGAATATGGCAACTAGAAAGTTTGTTCCCAGAGCTTGGACACATGATTGATACGCAGCAATGAGCAAAAGGAACTGAAAAACACCTGTATGTTAAAAATGCTACCGGTCTGAAAAATATCCCACAGGGCACAGGACAGGGTACAGTGGTTTTCAGCTTAGCTTGGAGGAAGGCCGACACATCAGCAGAACAGGGACTACTCCCTGAGGACAGCACAGATATAACCAATATTGCTACAGCTGAAAGTTAAACTTGCTAATGGTTCCGTAAGTTTATACACTAAAAGCAGAAAATGAAGGTTTCTTTGCTAAAGAACTAATACAGTATAAAGGTGAACAACCTTTCCAATACAATATTTTGACCTAGTGCATCCACATTCAGGAAGAAAAACGGTCATTCTCCACGATGATTTAATTCTCTGCTTCTAAAGGTTAAAATTTCCTTCCTTGCTTGCTGCTTTCTTTATAAGTGTGTGTCAAAAACTGAGGACACACCAGTCACTGGAAAATTAATTAGTCTGGTTGAAAGTGACAGCAGTGAAATCTTCAGAGCTTCCCATCTGATCTTCAACTCTTTCACAACAGACCAATAGCAATTGTATTGTTTGAAAGGGTAGACATCACGAACAAGGGATCTAGCCACAACCAAAGTTTTTATGCAGGAAAGCTGCACTGCTGAAAACTGCAAGCATACAAATGCTTCCCTAATGCGAGAGAGTAATTTTAAGTCCTTGACATTTAATTTCTCATCGTTAATGAGGAGCTACTACATTCTTTAATTTAACAGCTGTTCACTTACAATACCATACCTTCTCTGGATTTCCAATTCTTCTTGTGATGGACCATTTTGTACTTGAGAGGGAAGCTGTGAATTCTGTCGAGGCAATGTAGGACCTAAAAGCAAAGACAGACCATAAATTAATGATTTGAACTTTTACTTTGGAAAAAAGCACAAAACCAATGAAAAAGGCCAGCCATCACATGACTTTATAGGAACAGTTTACTTCTGCTTAAGCCAAAGAAGCTCAACAACATCATACAGCAAAAAAAAAACTGCAAGAAATGTTACCTTACACATTTGCAGAATGGATTTATTTCACATGGATGAAAAGGTTTCATGGAAATGCAAAATAAATTTTATATATGATGGAACTGGACAAGAGCTTTGAAAAGCACTCCAAGTCTGAGGTTTTCTTAAAACAATGAACAAGTACTCTTGGAGGAACAGAAAAGGCTCATAAAATTAAAACACTCACCTAAATAGAACACTGGAGGGGAAAGGAGGGAGGGGGGAAGAACAGGAGAAAAAACATCAGAAGTTTATCGCCATATCTGGAGAAGGAATATAAAGTATGTTTCTACGGGTGACATCAAAATTTACTCAGATTTTAGCTCGTCAACTTAGATCAAAGACTTTCCTTTGTGTAAAGGCAAGTATTGTGTCCAAAGGAACAGACGCATATAACGAATGTACAAACTGTGCATTCTGCTAAGCACAAGAAATGCAAGAGAAGGACATGCAAATTCATCTTCAACTTTTACTAATGGGCAATTCTGAATCAGACATCTTTCAAATAATTATATATGCTAGATCTCTCTTCTAAAAACAAAGAGGCTTCTCCACTTTCCTCATGAATATATTTATAGCACAAAATTATTTTAAAAAATTAACACAAGTGAAGGGTGAAGAAGTGTGCCATGGAATATAGTAGATCATGAATGTACTGTTTTGGTAAAAATGGGCAGTAAACCAGGAGATTATTTAGACCATAACTACACTTAAGATTATGGAATTTATCAGCACACAGAATTAAAAACAGTAAAAATTTATCCAGTTCTAAAAAGTCCCCAAAACAAAACAGTAATTTCTTGCTGATATTCCAACAAGCTAGTTAGAGTGATGGGAGTTGTAATGATATCTCCCCCATCTCAAATACCAAAACGTGAAAGCTGTTTGCCATCTGAACTTGTGGAAGTCATCCAAAACCATGAAGAGACCATGTGTGATATATTGAGACATTAAGGACAGGTGATATGCCTCAGACTCAGCAAATGAGTGCCCTGTTTAAAGGCTATACAAAAAGGTTCGTTTATTCAAAACAGCATAGTGGTCACACTGTGGTCATAAAGACAACAAATCCTGAGAACTATGAAAGTGTATTGTACCCTACCGTTAAAAAGTAATGTAAGAACTTATTTCTAGAAGATAAAAGCAGGACGTGTACCACAGAGGTTGTATCTTATTCATTCTTTTCAGCATGCGTTAAGTCCTCATACCTAAGTACATGATGTTGCCCTGGATGTACTATTTTTGCTTGGAGTATCTCCAAGAGGTACCCACAGATATAAATCTATATTATTTTTAATGCAAAAGATGAACTGCAATGATAATTATTAAGTTATCAGTAAGTAGAAACATCTGTCATATTGCTCATCTGGAAAACTGTTCTGCTTTAAAACTTCTGGTGTCACACATCCTCCTCTGCCATCTCCGCTGCGTGACAGCTGGTAGGTAGGCTTTTGTGCCCATTAAGCCATGACCACAGCTCCCAAGCAGCCAGGGAAGCAGCTGGGCTGTTTGCTGTATGCACCATGCTGCAGCCTTTCAGGGACTTTTAGAAGTAGACACAATCTGGCAGCAGCTGTGTTGCTGCTTAAAGGTGTCACATACCACTACTGCTTGTCATGTCTAATGATAGTCCCTTCCTTCAGACCTGCCATTTCTCAATATGAAACATATTCATCTAAAAATTAATTACAAAGAAAAAAAAAAAGAAATGGTCATACTATGGCCATTTACCAACTGGGAACTATTTTCCACTGATAGTAGAAATGAGAACTTCCAACTTCCACCTATTTGATCTTTAAGAATATTTAACAGTCTTTTTGAACAACCTATTATCATGCTGCAGTAGTTGAGCTTGGACTGCCACCCCACAAGCCTTCTGCCAGCGTCCCCTTAATTCTTTCCCAGCCACTGGAAACCAATCATCTAGCTTCACTTGCGCTGGCTATTCAAACCAGCCTAGCTATCAGAAAAGCTGTTCTCAAACTTCATTCTAGAACACTGTCTGTCAGAAAATCATGTTCTCCATACATTCTGCAGAACACAACTATCAGCAAGCCAAGCTAGCGTAACCTGGCCAACCAACTCCAGGCAGTTATGTCCTTTCATAGTTATACATGTAAGAGAGCCAAACACAATCCCCTGCTAACAATTAACAGAGTTCTAGTATTTCTTAGACATTTTTGTCATTAGGAAAGGCAACTTGAGTATACCAAAGGCTTTCAAGAAAGAAAAGTTTAGCTACCAAGTCATTTGGCCTGTTCTCTGACAAATTCCTCTCTGCAAGCACAGACTCTTAATAACCACCATGCTAACACACACTGGCAAGTTAAAGGTACATACCAGGTGGGGAAAGTATGTTTTATCCTATAAAATTAAGTTATTACAGCAAGCCAAGACCACCACTTCATTGCTAAAATACAACCATCCGGATAGTGGGACAGAGAGTGTAACAAATAAATAAGCAGGAGCTAGCTAATAAAAAGCGCTCTCAGGCTTTTGAACACTTCAAGATACTTCAGAAACATCAAGCCCCAAGAGAAATATTCACAGGTACTGCCTGGAAAAAAAGTCTGATCCTTCTACAGGATCACTTTATCTTCAGAGACCAGTACAAGAGAGGAATCTGAATGGTCTATTCATTCCGAGTTTTAAGGAAAGCCTAATGTCTTTCTTTTTCTAAAGAAAGCACAGATGGTGCACTCCGTGGCACACTCTAACAGAGGATATCATTTCATACTAATTTGTTCAGCAGCCATTCCAGTTTAAATGCTTTCTGTTTTTCAGCTTTATTCTCACCTTCACACCACCCTTTCTCTATGACAGTTCAGGCAACTGTGTAGCGAGAGATGGACTGGAAATCGAATGCATTAAAAATCCCAGGGGAAAAAGCTTTGCAAGAAGTGTTTTCACCAGTTACACCAGGACGAGTTCTGGTTCTTCATGCAGTCACACAGACAACTATAGTGGCATAGTTCAGAGAATGACACCAGACTACTGGGGACTGCCTGAGCCAAAGTAAGCATCCCCATTGTCACCTTTTGAAACCACAGAGTTGTAGTTCATCAAACTCCTTAACTTCATTCTCACCTCCAACTGACTTCTCCCCTCCATATCTCCATTCAAGAGCTGAATTAATTCCAGTTGCACAACCCTATGAAAGTATAATTAGCAAGCTGGAGATGGAAACACATGGTTTCTCCTCCCTCAATGCCTTTTGGTTCATCAGTTTCTGCAGTATTTACAATTTCATTGCCTCCTTTGGTTTTTCACACCAAACTCTCCACCCCACATCTTTTAACGTCACTTGCCTTATGCTAGCAGTCTTGACATAGAACCTGGCTGACACTGAAGACACTTTATTCCTACGAGGTAATAGCCCTAAAAAAGGTCAGTATCTACTGTTCAAGATAGGAACACATGTACTACAGGTTATACAATGAGCTGCAGTGTGTATGCTCATTTAGCTGGACAGGCTTGCTCAGAAGCTTGTAACATAAGGGTTTGTGAAGTGGTTTTTTGGGGACCGCTGGCAGGCAGATCATGTTAAGTCTTCCTCAGAACCCCGCATCTCTAGAGTTCAAGAAAGCCATAACACGCACAAAAACCCCACTCCTCCAATTACTATACCGTTCAGAGTACATCATTAGAAGACAAATTCTAATTTTTAAAAAGTCTAGTACCTTTAGAAAAAGTTGGCCAACTACCACACATTAGAATTTTAGTTTGAGGTAAAGATCTCAATTTTCCCCCCAGAGAAACAGTTTATATAAACAACTCAGTAATTAAGAATCTCCACTCTTTCATATCTCAGTATGTTAGTGCCAAAACTAAGCAACATTCCAATGATACAGTCTGATATTCAAATCAAAGCATGACTGACTTTTCAAAGGAAGAATGAATTGAAAGCAAACAGCAAGTTAATTTATATAGGCATATGCTATAAAGATAAGGGTACTGGCTAATTATAATCTTTAGAAAAGGTTTTCATTAAGGACAGTTTGAGTACACCTACTAAGCAAAGAACACACCCCAGGCAAGAGTTCAAAACCACAGCAAAAACATCTATTTCTGTTATAGAACATAACAACAACTTTTTTTTTTTTTTTAAGTGTTTTACTAAATGCTTAGAAGTTTTCTGAATGAATGGAAAGCAGGCTTTTCCAGAGATCTATGTTAGGAAGTAGTAAGAAAAATTATTCTGGTGAAGTAACCTCCTTCACTTCTCTCTAGCTCCTCCTCCTCCTATTCAGAGCCTGTCCTGCTCTAGGACATTACAGAACAAAGTCTGAGGAGACTTGCTAACTAGCCTTCAGCAGAAGCAAAACAGCACCACTCCTCTAGACCTGGACTTGTATTATGGATTTATATGCAAGACTATGATGGTTAAAAACTAGAGCATTAACAAGTGACAAAACTATCCTCTAGTACTTCTATTCAGGTGAATCATCTTCCAGCTAAGACTTCTCTTTCCTTCAAATACCTACTTCCTCACACATGGCTACCATTTTGTAAGTACCTTCAGCTGAGTTAATTTACTCATCGCTTTGATTTATTTTAGCAGAGTGGTAACTATGTTGCATTCTCTATACTGAAACCAAACGTTTTCTCTTTCGATTCACAAGCACTTTTACCTGATCAAGGTAATAAAAGGGGACAAGAATAACAAAAATATTACTTAAAAAGCATTCGAATTTAAGTAGAGATAAGCCTGCTATCAATGCCAGCAGAGCCTCCTATCAATGCCCGCAGAGCCTTGGCAACAGAGCGCCAATAACTTGGGCGAAATGTTTGGCTCAGCACTAGCTTACTGGGCGACCTCGAGCAGGCTTGCGGGTTCCCTCTGCCGTTCTTCTGTGCAGGGGGAGACAGGGAAAAAGCTTCAATAGTAGAGTACTACGGTCCCTTAATGAAACTCGGATATCACAGTCTTAAAAAAGCAAGTATCAAAAGTTAAATATATTAATACCATCTACTGCAAGGATATTTATTACTTCCCCCTGCCCCCCACCCCGGTTCTATCAAAATTTGTTTAAATAGCAGCGTTATAGGTGATGACTGTCACTTGTGGCATGTAATACTAAAGAAATGAGCCTAACAAAGCTGTATTTCCACAACTATGCTCATGATTCTATGCTAACACCCTGTTTCTGAAAGGCAGCGGATTTAATATAGCTACAACTTCTACTGGTAATATTTTTAAGACAACAATATGAACCCTCAAGGGAAAAATAAATTAACATTCCCCAATGTTTATTAAGCAAAACTTTATCCACAAAATTAATACACATCTATGTATGCCTCCCATGCAGTTAAGACTACCAAATTTTAATGACATTCTTTGGGTTGCCCACCCCAACTTTAATGCTTTCACCTGATACAATGCTAATCCTGAAGAGCCATACAAATCAGAAATACCGCATAGGCAACACTTAAAAGGGAGTGTAACTCTTGAAAATTTGGCAACTCTCCCTTCACTTCCATCATTAATTTTAGTCGTGGTATTTGTTTTCAGTACTCTTGCGTGTAATTAAAACGGAGCACAAGTATTTTGTCAATAAACAGTTAAAACTTCCTTTAGGTTAATATTTTGGCATATAAATCATGATTAGTTAGTCATGATTAGCTATTATAGAATCTAGTAACTGCAAAAAAAATTTTCTTTAATCAATCCCACATTTAAAAGGAAAAGAAAAAACTTACTAGCAAAAATTAAGATATTACCCGACTTCTCACAACAGAGGTAATACCCCATCATGTTACTCCCATTCTGACAGGGAGTGCTGACAGCCTGCTCCAAAGGCTTCTCATGAGTCACAGGTACAGCATAATTACTTCATTGCAGTAGAATATTTTTTCTCTCAAAACAAGTTTTAACATGATACGAAGCACAACAGTACAAGGAGAAGCATTTTAGATCTCCCCCGCCCCACATATAAATTTCTCATTTCAGTCTCCTATAGCCTCTACACACATTCCAATTAGCTAACCCCAGTTTTTCTTTCAGTTTGCATTTCCCAAAGAGAGTAAATTATTCAGCGATATGAGTAAGTGCATTCCCCTATCAGCAAGGATTCAGTGAACTTTCTTCACTGTAAGAGAAAGGACCAGTATACGCACATCAGTATACAGCTGTGGGAAAAGCTGTAAAAATGCATCTTTTCCCCATAAATGTTTGTTTATTTAATAAGTGGACAACCTAAGTTCTGGGGTTACTAATAATTTCAAAGAAATTTAACCTCAAGTTTCTTTTCCAACATTAGACTAACAAAACAAAGAGACCATTTTTCCTGCTCCCCATTTTCCTATGAATTAAAGTGTCATCTAAGGCAATATTCAATCAGCTTCACTGAAGCTATTCCTATCCTTGCTTTTATATCCAGAATACCTCAAAAATCTTTTCACAAACCAACATAGGACTGTTACAGATTGGTACAAAAACCATCACGAACCTTACGTATGTGTAATTCTATTAGAAAGAATCAGAATAGGCTTGTTTACAGTTGTATGACATCTTTCAGTTCTTTAGCTGCTTTCATCTTCTGCAACGAATAACTCAAAGCACCTCCTCAAATGCAAGTTACACATACATAAACCTCATACTTAGCTTCTTATTCTCTTATCAAGGCTTTCCTGGAACTGAAGTCAGATACCACACAAAGACAACACCACTTCCAGCTGAACTAGAAAGTACTTTTTGCAGCACAACTGAGCATGATACCCCTTTTGTTCCTCCCATCTTTCAATGCACACTTCCCTTACTTGCCCTTATTCTTTCAAAGGAATAATGCATCATCTCACTCATCTAATTTCCCTTCATTGAGACTTCTCTCTCATTCCAGAGTCACTTTGACGGCAACATTGAGCTCTACTTAATGCAGATATAAAAATTTTCTTTCTAATGCAATGCAAAACATTCACAGAAAGCAGTCATCTTTACTCTAGACAATTAAGACTAATTACTGAATATCTGAACACACTGCACACAGCCTTAAAGGCACAAATCCTCTTCAAATGACCTCTTAAAACTGATGAAACATACTCGTCATTTGATGACGGTATAACTTTTGACCATCTCAGACAATTATTTAATGAAATGAGCAAGTCTTTCAAAATTTTCCCAAGTGAGTGCCAGAAACAAACCTTGGTTTGTTTTTAATATACCTCCTAAACAGTATGGGGTAGGAACTTGTAGTGTAAGTAGTCTACCTTATCATTCCAGGAGAAAGTGTAGTCCTGCACTATTGTCTTTCTCTTCTGGATTTGCAGGTGGCCTACAATCTGTTCAACTAGCCAGCAGGAAAACAGGGTCTGGTTGAAGAGCTACTAGCTAATGCAACCATTTGAACCAGAACAGAGTGAAAACACTTTGACTTTTACACGGATTTAAATAAACAAGAGTTCCAGCATAAGAGAAAGTAGGACGATCACATGCTCAGCACTGCAAATCAAGGACAGTGGGGGAAAAAAAAGTTAGAGATAGCGTATTTCAGATAATTTCACTAACGAGGCAGCCATCGGTTCAGAGGCCTTTGAGACAAACCTATACTGTTTTTCAGAAGAAAATTGCCAGGTGCAGTAAAGCCTTTACACTATTCCAATTTAAGATGCTTTCACTCTGCATGCTGAGCTCATTAGAATGGCAAAAAGCTGGTCACTGCATGCTCAGTGGTACAGGCACCCAGTGTCTTCGCCTCTGCTTCTCCAGATCCACTAGAGGGAGATCCTAAATTAAACCACCTCACATGCCAGCAGTAGAACAGGTGAAGATGCCAAGTGCAAGCAAAGATCAATGACATTTTTCAAATATATGCAAGAGAAGGAGACTGTATGATTAGTTTTTTTAAGAGAGCTAGAGAGCCGTAAGTAACAGCTCACTTGCATGCAAACCAAAAGGATGTCCACAAAATAATCTTTAATATTCCTCAGAAGTCATTTAGAGTTCTGCGAGCCCTTGCATGAAGTTTAAAATTCATCTACAGCTTTATGAATTTCTGAACAGTATGCTTAGCTAACATTAAAACTGCTTTCCTTTTATGAACAAAATACAACTGAAATAGCCAAGCTAATAAAAGAAATTGCCAAAATAAGAAAACACAGCAGAACATAAGGATACTGCAAGAATTAAACTTTAATTGTGAGCAATTATACAATAAAAGGGAAGTTATCTATATAGGTTTTCTTTATTTTACTTGAGTTGGAGATTCTGTATGTTGTTATAGATACACTAGGAAACACAGCAATTTACACAGAGACAAGTTGTCCTCTTCAAGTACAGATTTTTGAAGCAGTATTGTCAGAATACCAACTAGGGCTGCATATGTTAGAAATTTTTAAAAGTCTAGCAGACAAATTGGAAGAAACAAAACTATCAATATATAATGTATTGATCTTCACTTATTAGCACAAATTCATTTCATAACATATACCCGCCAACACCTTTTCAAAAAAAGGCTAATTTGTTTATAAAAAGGGGGAGGCAGTTGCAATTCATTTCCTAAAATGAAGACCTAATATTAGAGCCTCAGAGCCAGTGATCTAAGTAAATATTCAGCTATGTCAGAGATGCTAGGAAAAAAAAAAAACAAAACAAAACACCAAGGATTCATTTCTAGCTGCACTTTCAGGAAATTATACCAACTACAGAGAAAAAAAAATGCATTAAACTTTGAGCAAGGAGTCCAATTAGTTTGCTTCTAAACTGCAAGCTACTTAGTATCCTATTGCCATTATTGAAGCCAGCATGTTCAGAAAGATACTTGATCTTTTTACTTCTTACACTGATAAAGGTCAGAAAAATTAAGTAATATGTAATTCATACATCAACAAACCTCCCAGCTGACAAAATGTCAGAACGCTTGTTGACAGTATTCTAACACAAATACATGATGAACACTTACCATTTTTTGCCTAGAAATGGTAACAGGCTTACAAAGCAATTCTATATGCATAATTACAACAGTTTTTACAAGCAGCAGTGCAAAACTACTCATCTTCAGACACCTGCTGAAGCAACACTGATAACGTTAAGTTTGGTTTTGTTGCATTCTGATGGAAGCTCAGAGCACCTGTATGTCTGTGAAATACCTAAGGGGTAGCTAATCTTAAACAGCCACAGTCCCTGGCTGACAGAAGGTATAGAAGAGTTATTTCCTTCTGTGCTGATGGTGTCCCACCATTAGTTTGTGATGCAGCTAATGCATTTTGACTTGTATCTACTACTACCACCAAGTCAAATCACAGGAAAGAGAAACAAAGCAACTATCTTACAATTCAGAAAACTTAAATGTTACAACCAGCCACTATCAAACATAGTTACACAACTTAATTCGTGTCCTTGTCAAACCTGTATCTCAAAGCCATTAAGAACAAACTAGGTAAACTACAGCACTGCAGCCAGCAACTGGGACATGGTATTATAGTCATACTCAACTCTCCTTTCATGAACCACACAAAAATCCACCTGAAAACAAGACAATGCCTCAATCATCAGGGATTAACTTGTATTAAACTGAATAATGCAGGTCCATCAAACTGAAGGGCCACTTCAGAGATCAGTGAAGAAACTACCAGCAGAATGATTTGGAAGAATTCACAAATTGGAATTCAGTCTGCTCATGCCAAGTACAGTGATTTTTAGACTCACTGCAAAGCTCAGCTCTCCTCCTCCTCCTCCCCCCACCATTTAAGAAATTACTGAAGTGATGCAAGAGGAAGAAGAGTTATTTTGAGTTGTTTCCTCCTGAGGAATTCCATTTGATTCAAGGCTACTGTTTGAATGACATTTTGTATTACTAAAATTACATTTAAAGAAACCCCTAAAAACTATTTTAGTTTTATCCAAGTCTTTACGAACTGAAGTGTCATCTTAGTTCAATAAAATTTCTACTGCTGGAGAATATAATAATGTAGTTCTTAGCCCACACATATTTTGCTTGCATAAAACAGCAAGAGAACTAGTCATTAGACAAATCACAATAATCCATGAAATTTAAAAACAGATGTATTGACCAATTAAAAAATGAGCACTGTCATGCCTGCCTATGTCATTTTAGCCTCTCTAGTAGCTCAGTTTTAGTGTTTAGGATGAGGAGTTAAATTAAATGATGAAAATATATATATGCATATATACACATATACACTTGTTTGAAACGTGTTGTACCAAACTCTTCAGGTACAAGTAATGGGAAACATAAAACCCTCAAACTTGTGGTAATTGCCATAAATCAGGCCTTTTGAGACTTTACATCAAATGAGTAGAAACCAACACTTTTTGTGTTCCCGAATATTAGTTGGGAGATAAACAGTCAGAATGCATGGAATGCTTACCATCAAGTAACCCTTAGGGAAAGGAGAATTGAGGGATTTAAAGGAGAAAATATCCAAGAAAATACTCAACTGAGCGGTGGGAGAATTGTATACATAACTGGATTATTTTAGCTTGCAAAAAGACACCTTATACCTCTTGCTATCCTTCATCTTCTAGCCTCATATGCTGCAAAACAGCATAAGCACTGCAGAATGCATCATCTTTCTTGGTCTAGATCGCCATGTAGACTTTCAGAACTTTGTAAACTATCAGAACAAAAAGCAACTTGATAAAGTCACCCTTTTTTGCTGTAGTTGAGACAGCCCTAGTAAGGTTATCTGCAGCCTCTCTTGTACACAAGACAAAGAAAATTGGCACAGAAGTACTATCTCTTGTTACACAGGCAATCTTTAAAGTTTAATGAGGACAAAAGGATTCTATTTGGTTACACGAACACCAAAGTCTCTTGAAGTCTTTTAAAGTAAGAACACCCTGTGTATGTGTCCCAGTATTACGCTGATCAGTTTGCTGTAGAGCCTATCTAGAATTTACTACAGACACCACCTGAAGACTGAAAGCCACTAAGTTTTCCACCAATGTTTTAAATCCTCTGTGTCATTCTCTTCTCCAAACAAATTAAATGATAGATCTGTTCTGTAAATTATAATTGCTCATCTGAATGCTACCCATGGATCCAAGGTCTCCAAGCTCAGAAACTCTGTATGGTAAAAACTGCCAAAGAGGATGACCTGAATTCCAAAGTTCAGAGGAAAAGAACCCTAATATTTTCATAATAAACCAGTACTCAGTGAGAAGAAAAAATACCAATACACATTACGAACACTGGATGTCTCTAGAATTCCTGAAAAGTACACTGATTAAGAGCTATACATTTGTTGGTCAGGTGTTTTGGTTTTGTTTCCTAAAAATAAAAAAAAAAGAGGCAAGGACAGCGAGTTTCTATATATAACAGCTAACGTGAAAACAGATTAACAGATTTACTTGTTAGGAATTGTATTTACACAGATGGCAGTCAAGTTGAGAATCACTATTAAGCAGCAGCAATTAGGCAGGAAAAAACCACCCAAATAAAATGGCTAAAGGCTGCATCGTGACTAGAAACAAGACTTATTGACTTTTATGCATAAACATTTCAAACTTTTCCATCTCTGTGTTCGAACAATCTTAAAAAAAACATTAAGAGACTCTTACCAGCTTCCTGTGAATTTAATACTTCTAAGGCATGCATCATGGCACTTGCGAAGACATTGGCATCTTCTTTGCTGCCAAAATTCAGACCATACACCTGCCTAGCATCACGCCACTGGTGGAAGGTCTGTGTAGCCTGATTGTACTTCAGCCCTTTCGGAATGGCACAATTTATTACCACCTATAATCATTTAAAAAAAAAATTTACTTATGTTTAAAATTGCTATTTCATAACAAGCTTCAGCTTCATGTAGATTTTATTCCCTAACCATGTGGGTTAATTCCAGTCCCACAATCCACAAGATCACAATGTAGAAGCATATAGTCATTTCAATTTTAATTCCAATGCCGCATGAAATCAGTGATGAGAATACACGAGAGGACTAATGAGATATTTTGTATCAAACTTTTGTAGTTTTTTGTTCTCATTTCAAATGATGCAGTGATGTTTCGTAACAGCAATGTAGTAATCTCAACACTTCTGACTTTCTTTAGCAGAGTACTTGACGTGAATATGCATTTGGATTTTAGAAACTCTGTTTTCCATTAACTTCAGAGGACTTGTCAGAACTACGTTTAACCAAGTTATCACCTTCTCACTGTGGCTGCAGCACCCCTTAGTGTGCCATCCTTTCAGTAGCAGTTTATGTGGGCTACCTTATGTATCACAAGGTATATTGCCAGATTGTTACGGCTCACACAAAAGGTGATAGATTCTAGCTAGTAGGACAACCATTTATTACAAGCCACCCACTAAGAGGATCCCATTGCACTTGGATAACTATATCCTCTCACCTTTTTCCACAGAATAATGGGAGAAAAAAACAAAACAAAACAAGAACAGGTTTGTTCTCAGAGGAATACACAAAGATCATTTATTCTTGGAACAAGTGTTTAATGACAAATCACACATGACATTATCAGTCTCTGCTTGAGGTGTGTGATAAATGACCAGGAACAGACCAAAAGAATTTTATGAAATGCTGGGAGAGAGGGAAACAGATATAGAAGCCCTCCTCAAACAAAAGTATTTGATCCTTACCTCCACCCCAAGTATCACAAGGCAGAGCATATTTCAAGACAGTGTGATAAATTTGTCATTTAATCAAGATCTAATATCTTCATCAGGGAAATTAAGAGTAATACTTGTTGCTCCCTTCTCAACCTCTCAAAGTTGTATATGATCAGCATTACCACATGTCAGAAGGGGTTGTGGGGGTTTTTTTTAATTAACTTATCTGGGTAAATGAGAAATCATGCATCCTACTTTTCATAATATAGGAAGAGCTACAAGACAACTGTTGGTACCTACACAGACTGCAGCTAAGAACAGAGAGTAGGGAAAAAGAAAAGGTCTTAGGTTCACACTTTGCCTTAAAGAGAATCACATGACTTCTGTGTACACCACTAGCCTTTACATCTGTCCATAGGAAGGAACGGTAAAGAGTGCACAAGGACTATTGCCTTGGATGTACATAAAGGGCTTGGTTTATGGGGGGAAAAAAACATAATACAGTTTTGCTACTTCAGTTCAAAATATAAGTAATTTATTATTTACAGTTCCCATAATTTTACTGAAGACCTATTTCTTAGTATAAAAAACCCACCAAAAATAACTTAAGATTCATATTCCATATTTTCAGAGATTTGCTTACCTGATGATCCTGAATCTTCCTGCCCACTACTCTGAATGTGTTGTTGCCTGTATGATGATATATATGAACTCTGCTGAATCCAGTTGATCCACCAGCTGGTACCCATTTCTTATTGGCATCATCATAGACCATCACAGCAGCTCGTGCTTGGCAGATACTCTGTTCACTGTTAAAATACAGGTATTTTAGAGTAGAACATAAAATTATGTACAGCAAATCATCATCTTTAAGGTTAACTTTTAAAAAAAAAACTCTAATTGTTAAAGTAATGCTTCTTGCAACTTGCTGAAACATCCACCTTTCTAAATACAAAACGGCTAGCACTTTGACTTTTGCTTAAAGGTGTTCCTTCTGAACGGCTGTGATCAAGACAAACAGGCCTAACTACTTACTAGTGAAAGAGATTAAGAAGAGATACACATTTCCTTTTTTGGCACTTTTTCCCACTTCTTCCTCACCACAAATCATGAAGTTTAATTAAATGCCATAACCACACACGAAGTTTTCTGCAAAGACTGGAGAAAAAAGAATCTGGAGTTGCACTAGCTTCATACAGTTTATATTTTCCAGTGGCAGTTACTTCTACAAGAAATTAGGATTGGAAGGCCCTTGCTCTTTTTAACATGTATAGAAGAAAACACACACACACATGAGATAAAATTCAGCACAAAAAAATCACTTGCTCATAAATGAAATGCTTTTTGGTTTTGACATATTTTACAACAGTTGGCACCTAGATGTAAACATTTTCTCTCTGAGAAAAGGTTCTATTGATTATTGAAAAGTGTAATTTCATCAGTAGCTAATCCTCATTATGGCAGTCATCAGGAAGCTGAGGTACAGCCTAAAGTTAAAAGGGAGCATATCATGACTGTCATCATATTAGAAATACAAGAAAGCAGAACATACCATAAACACGCTATTTATTAGGAGAGAGTGATACTACACAAGTTGTCTTAACAAGAAATGTCCAGATGCAGACAGGAAATAAAAATAGAAAGGAATGATTTCTTATCAGTAAGTCAAACTCTCTGAACATACCATTCCAGCACATCCAACATTATAGAAAGCACACGATGTCTGGCTTGCAAGGAATGTGGCCTGCCATTTGGAAAACAGAGAAGGCTGAAGAGACATGCATTCTTCATAAATTACAGAAGGAAAGTAATGAAATATTTCTTCATTTTATGAAGGATGGAGAATACAACTCCCCTCCAGTCTTTCTTGGGGTTTTTTGTGGGTTTTTATTGGTTGGTTGGTTTTAGGGGAGTTGTATTCATTTGTTGGGGTTTTTTTAAAAGACCATGCTGAATTTCCCAGTATCTTATTTCCATCTCCTAGCACAAGAAAATGCAGCAGTATATCCAGCTGTTTTGTTAGCTAGCCATACTGATATTTTTGAACATCAGTTTCTATCACACTTTCCATGGCACTCCAACAATTAGAAAAGCACTCAATACTAGGATGCTTTTCAAGGCTATGGGAGAAGAGAGAATACTGAGATCACATCTCCTTATGCATGTGAGAGATTCAATATAATCTAGATACGTACATGTTCTAGTCTCATCACCTACTCAACAACTAGATCAGAATGGGAAAACAACCTCTAATTAGACCACCCTTTTTCTAGCCAGAAACTAGTTCAATATAGGGATGGTAAAATTACAATATATGCATATACAGTGCTTCTTTTCTAAGTATAGTTCACCTTATGGCTTACAATTTAAACCAGAAAGACCACACCTGATCCAAGAAGAAAGATTAAATGCAAAAAAATTAAAATTAGTTACAAGTTTCAGGTGTTTCACAGTCCCATTAAAAACATGCCACAAGTAAATAAGAAGGTTCCCTCATCTGAGAAGAGGACAATGCAAGAACGTACTCAATTTCCTTATTTTTAGAGTATTTTGGCACACAAGTATCTTAAAGTTCAAATCACAGGATCACTAGGTTGGAAAGGACCT
>NW_010525712.1:22785-37232 GCF_000687285.1 Phaethon lepturus | reverse complement strand
TCGCTTTCGCTGATCCCCCTTGCGTGGCAAAAACCATTGCGGTGGGTGTCGGATGAATCACGGGCCCGGGACCGCTCCGGGGTGCGGAGGCTGTGCGCCTGCTCTCCGCTCCTCTCTTCACCCGTGACCTTACAGCCTGCCCTTTCCACTGCCTCATGCAGCTGAGGAAAACGGAAGCCTTTCCTCCCGAGGACTGTGGTTTTCTCTCATCCAAAACCACAGCTCCCATCACGCATCACTCGTGCCGCTGCTGCCCATCCGGGCCCTTCCAGAGAGGCTCCGCTTGCCCGGTCCCTGCTTGACACGCTTAGCCGGAGAGACCTGCTTGCCCGGTCCCTGCTGGCCCCGCTTAGCCGGAGAGACCTGCTGGAAGCCGGCGGTCCTGTCAGCGGTTTCCCATCGACTTGCTTGGATGCGTTTGTCCCTGCTGAGCATTTTAAATTTTAAATTTTTAAACGTCCCATTTCAAGCAATCTTCCACGAATGGGGCACCCAGAGCATCCCCCTCGGGAGCGGCCTCCCGGGTGTCTAGCAGGGGGTGGGCTCTCGCCCCAGCAGCTCTCTCGTCGGGGCCATTAATAGGTCCCTCCCTTTTCCCAGCCGCGTTCCTGTGAAGCGTGCGGGAACTTCATCTTCTGCCCTCTCTTCTAAATGGGGCGGGAATGGGCCAGCGGCTCAGCAGTGGCTAGGGAAGGCGGGGAACGAGGTGATGGCGAGCACAGACCCTGGTTTCCTTAGGAAACCAGCCCAGAAACAGGATGAATGTATATATAGAAAGAGGCTTACAGTTTTATCTCCGTTAGGATAAAGCAGTGCCGTGGAAAGTAGCTGGGTACAGGGACAGAGGCTTTTCGGGGCGTTAGGTTCCGGGCAGCGTTCAAGCGGGGACGGTGCATTTCTTAGCTGGGTAAAGGGGCTGTTTCAAAAGGCCTGTCCTCCCCCCAAAGCCTCACAGCCCCTCCGACGCTTCTGAGGTTGCCTCTGGAAGGAAACAAAAGGTGCAAACGCCAGACCCGGCATGCTGAGTGAAAACGGCATTTTTTCTGTCAAGCAGATGGCGAATAGAAACCCACCGTAGAAACCGGCTTACGCAACTCTTTTCACAGCCAGCGTGTGCCTGGTAAACACAAACCGCCAGACAGAACAGCGAGGTGGAGCTAGGCAAGACAAACAGCGAAGTAAGGAGCACGCAGTAATTGAGAAGGAACTTGCGAAGGATGTGTAAAAACACAAAGGCGGTGATGTAATCCAAGTGTTGCTTCAAAACCCTGCAGTTACAGTTTCTGTTCATTTCTATGGCCCACCAAACCCTACAAATCAACAACGGCGACAGGAATCAGCCCTCAGTGGGAGCACGAGTCGGCCAGAGGCGAAGGCGTGCGGGGGCTGCTGGAAGCCATGAAGGCTGCGGCTCGCGGCGGCGCGGGAGGTCACAGCAAACCAGCCCCAGCCCGGCTCCACTCTGCTCTCGGGTGGAAGAAAAAGCCGCAGGAGGAAAGAAGAGGGGGCAAAACTACGGGGGAAGAGGAAGAAAGCGAGGCTGGTATAACACCTTAGAAGGTCATTATGTGGATTAAATGTTTACCATGAGGACCTGAGTTGTAAGATAGGATTTAACGCTTGATGGCAGACAAGTTCAGCCAGGACATTCAATGCAGTACATCAACCACCTTCTACCTATTCAGGCTTCACCTAAAGATTGTAGGTATTTCAGAGGGTAAATTCTGTTCGAAACAGCCCATTTTAGCTCACCTGGATTAGCATTCTCACTTATTATGCATAGGAAATATATACAAAATTTGAATTTTCCTAAAGTGTTTAGAGGGTATTTTCTATTGCTAGGATAGCACGATCCAGTCTGGCAAAGACTGGCATTTACGTACTGTGAACATATCTGCTGATTTTACTGCTGGTTTCCTAGATTTTTTTCTAGGAAAAACTTTTTTTTCCCTAGATTTAAAAACTTTTCTTTAAAACAGTCACTTGAGACACTCACATTCGTTGCATACACTGACAGCAGCTCTCCCGTGTCCATGTCTTTCCTTATAGAATCGTATTTTTGATTGACTTTCATACAGAAGAAGCTCCCTGAGGAACTCGTTGAACCATATGGGTCCTATCTTTTGACATAACAATTATTGCCTGATAATAACACAATAGCAATAGCAGCATGTTTGGGAATCAACAGTGAAATACTAATGAATGTTAATGCATTGTTTTAATTTACTACATTTGTTTTGTTGATGTACTTATTAACCTTCTGGTCGGTGGTTAATAAGGCATTCTATTTTAAGGTATTATTATCCGGGGGAAGAAAAGGAAAACAACACTGATGAAGTTGGACAATTTGTTCTTCATTTCATTCACGTTTTGCTTGGTAATTGACAGCAGATTTTAACCACTACCCCAGACACTGGAGGGACATTGATGTTATTTTAATAACACAGTGACAGAGGGATACTTTAAAAAGAGAATGCACAGCTTATTTTAGCTGTACAAAAGGACATTATGGCCAGGAAATGCCACACATAGCACAAAGCAGCCCGGGTGGTCTATACTGGTCTCACAAGCTCCACACTGTGCTGAGCGTGCACCCAACAAAGCCGGTGGCCACGATGGCCCAACTGCAGGACGAAAGCCAACAACACGTGGAACACAAGGCTGTTTTGTAGTGCACAGATGATGACTTCCCATGGGGGAAGGTTTCTTCCTTCCTGCTTTAAATTACCCCCTCCCATGTCTTCTTCTGCACTTTCATTGTCGTGCTTTCTGGCTCCTGTGGCCATGCTGACCATTGGTGTCTGCTCAGCTTGGTTCAAGCCGTTTAACTGGCTTGTCATGGAACTTGGGAGTGCTAGAGAGAGGATAAAGGGATTTCATTGGGAAGAGGAATAGCCTTAAGTGTTCCTCCTCTCATCCCCCTTTCCAGAAATCTTTTCCACTCTGGATGAGATTTACAGATGTATCTAAAGGGATATATTTAAGAGTACGACTTTGACAAGTAGTGAGATTTATTTTTCTAAAATCTCCTGGACTATTTGAAAGTTACCCTCTTGGTGACTTTTATTGCCATGATACAGAAAGCAGCATCCCTCATCTACATTAGCAGGGAAAATGCCCTCAAAAACTGGCAAGATGGAGCCTGGAAGTGTAATTTTCCAAGCTCAGACAGTACGTATCTGCTACAGCCCCTACTCCACCTTAAAAACCTTGATCGGCCCCACCTGTGACCCCACATGCCCCTGCCCAGGGCCCTATTTAAGCACAGCCTGAGGCCATTGTTTCCCTTCCTGGTGATGCTGTAGGGTGCTGCTCTCTGACTGCAGTGGTTTTCTGCTTTTGCACTGGCTAAGACCTTCCCTGGGAGAAAAGTTGTGCCTCTCCAATGCTTTGAAAAGAAAATGTAAGGTAAAGAACAGTCTTACAATTTGGTTTTGTGAATCAATCCACTTTCTTTAAGGTTATGAAGCTTGCACTTTAGACCTTGAACTGCATACTTATGCTGGGGTTTTTTTGAAGAGCTAAAGCACACTTCAACTGTATTATAGTTTGGTGTCTAATACCCTTGAATTAATCTGAAGACCCCCTCTTCTAAGCCTTCACTGTAATTCCATCAACAAGATGCTTAACAACAGCTTTTTGTGGTTGGCTTTCAGGTGTAAGTACTCTCTGTTGTTCCCAAAGAACATTATGTTTTTATTTCCCATTAAGTTTTCATTTAAAAGTTTTCATTTTAAAGAAAGGAAAAATCCTTTGCATGTAGGGTGAGGGCCATCACTGTTTATAAAAGCATGAGCCTGCTGTTTCCAGCAGCATCCTCTAGTACTAAAGCAGCTGAAGGAAGAGGAAGAAAATAAACAATGAAGGTAGGAGGGCATTTCAGTTCATTTAATCGCTAAGCTGTTTCAGCCACATTTTCAGGCCCTAAATAGTCTCTTGTCTGAATTGTGAAAAAAATGTGTTCCTGATAAATCAGGTCACTCTGACAGAATGTGTTTCCCTTTTACTGGGATTTGTATTTGGGTGTTTCTCTTCAGTGACCATGACTGCACACCCCTACTCGAGCAGCTCTCTCAACGGGATCTGTATCCCTGTCTTGGACTTAGGAACTCCCCCCAAAAGGCTGTGTTTGAGTAGTAGCCTCTGACTTTACACTGAGGCTGCAAAGTTCTGGGGTAGGAACATGCATTCAGTATTTACATGTGGGCTAAATACGTGTGCCTTGGAAATACTAGAGCTCACCAGTCCTTTAGCAGTTGGATGCATATTAAGGTTGATATTTCTGTTACTTCCTTCTGTTCACAAATGCCAGCAAGAGAATGAACAGGCTAAAACAGAACCACTTTATTCATTACACTGGACTCTCCTTTCATATTATCCCTTCTTGCTCCTCTTTCCTCTGAGGCAGCTGTTTATAATATACTCTGCTGGTGCAATTAATGAGAAAAACAAGGTCCACTTGTGCTGACTAATGCAGAAACCCCACAAATTTCCAACAGCTGCAGTGGGAAGGAAAGAGATCTGTGTGCTTCATCTCTTGGAACACTGATAGCTGTGGCCTGAAAGCGTTGGCATTTGGTCTGTGCTCAGGAAGTCTATCTCCAATCTACATAAGTTGCCTAGAAAAGGCAGTTGTACTGTCAAGTTACCATTCTTATTACAAATAACAGCCACTCCCCAAAAAGCTTCAGACCTAACATGTAAGAGAACATAACTCTAAAATATTGAAGAACCTGTTTTGTCCCATAAAGTAATTCCTCTAAAAGGTAAATGTACAAATATTTGTTTTGAAGTTTTTTCCTTTAAGGCTTTTAGGTATGTGTATCATACAACTACCATCTGACTCTTTTCAGAGGTATGCACACAGTATGTTGCTTTTGCTTAAAACCCTTTGATTCTTTGGAAGCAGTATTGATCCATGGTAGAAAAACATGTATGATTCAGCATGTTTTTCTTGTAATTCTATATTAATTTCTACCAGATTCAGTGCCTGTCTTCTACTAAGCAAACTTGGTACAGCACATCAAGGTCAGGCTGATCCAGCATTCTTTTATCACTGTTCAAAATATCCTCCAGGTTTTTCAAGACCTGACCTAATCAAACAATGGCAGTGAAAGGGTATTATTGATTTGCTCTGTGATCTGCCATGTTGAGTAGGGAAACATTTTAGAGGTCGCTTCAAAGAAACCAAAATGCATTCTTTTGAAATTTTACTCTATAAGAAGGATCCTGAAGACATGGCAATTCTGGTTACTATGAACCTGAAATTCAAGTGAAATCTCATAGGGCATCGAGTTATGTGAACAAGAACCAAAAGGAGCTTGTGCAAATCCCTGTGAATTGAAGGGCTAAAGCTAACATGCTAGAAACATGACAGATGAGTGGATAGAGAGCTGTTTATGAAGTGGGAAGGTGAAAGAACTGATTTTTTTTTTCTTTTTAAAATAAGACTATATCATATATTTCACATAAAATTATTTCTCTTAACAGTGCTTAGAAAACAGACAGATGTATCAGTAGACCTCAGATAACACTAGAAATGTAGCCTCATGTCTATTTTTTTGACATCTTAATTTTTCCTGTCATCAGGACAGAAATGCACAGATTCCTTAACTGTGATCTTTTGTGCACAGACTCTTTTGTTTTCTGTTTAAATGTGTGATAAAGATATGTTAGTCCAAATTAATTTTTATATAGTTTTGGATGCAATGATGTTGATGTGTGGATTTCAGGTTCATCCCACTGCATGGGAAAAGGTATCTGCTAAAATCAAAGCTTTTTTTTTTTACGTTGTCTTTGAAGTCTGGAAGAGAGTGAGTGGTCCTGGAGATCCGGACAGGGGTCTGCTCTCCAGCAGCTCCTCTGCGTGCTCATGTCGCTCAGTGGTTTGACTGCCTCTTTCCCCCTGTGAGAAAGTCATGTAGGAAAGGATTGATAACGTGCTTCGTCCTGCTGTGTAATAGTGCACAAGCCACTCATCCCTTTCTTTTGTCACTTGGGGGAAAAAGCTTCCCTGATCTGAGTGTCACTCTAAGTACGAGACTGCTGATGTTTTTGAAATACCAGCAAAAGGGTTTGTAGCTCCAATAACTGAAATGAACTTGTGCAGATTTAAATGTCCAATAATATTAGTCCGGTGATCATTTTGAGCTTAGAGGTAACCAAGTGTTATAAAACTTAAACTGATATAACCAGCATGGTGTATTGCAGGTTGGGGTGGTTAGAAGGGAAAAAAAGTCTAGCCAAAACAACTTCAGGAGTGTTATTACCAAATAGACTGATAAGGCTGTCTTCCATCAGGTAGGGATGTGACAGTGTGCAGAGGTATTTTGTCATTCACATCTAGAAAAATGTGTTGTTTCAGTCCTGTGACAACTCTTCATCATTGTTATATATTAAGAACAAATGTCATCCTTTTCACAGCTTTCTCCGGAACAGCCAAATAAACTGGGTGTATTTATAGTATCTTGAAGAATACAGGCACTGGTATTTAAAGTGCAGTTGGTGATTCATGGAAAACTGATAAACATTTATTTCAAAAACAATGGTACTGAGCATTGTCCTCCCTATAGCGGCTGCTTCTTGAATCTTAGCACTTAGTCATACATCCTGAAACACCCAGATATCTTCCCTGTGGTATGGATCTGTCATGAATATCACTATCCTTTTTGGATGACTTGTTTTCTTAATATTGTACTTACTATGCCTGGGAAATAATACTTCTGTCTTATAAAAGATGGATTTGTGATCGTCTCCACTGAGATGCTAGTAGACCAGCACCATCACAAAAATTGCTACTATTGCAAGTGACACCTGCTTTGGTGGTTTTACAGAGCTCTAGGAATTTATTAGGCATGAAAATAATTTTTAACCCTAGGCTGGTCCTTCAATATTATAGATCTGGGGTTTTTTTGCTTTTTACTGCCTGTGCCATGTCTGTCCTGAGTAAGCATAAGATGTCAGAGCAGGCAAACCAGAATCTTTCCTAGGCATTTAGTGCTGTAAAAAAGGTTATTTTCACTTGAACTCATTTCCTGAAACATTATATAACTTTGAGCAAAGATAAGAGGCTAAACACACACAGTTAGTACTAATCTGTCCTCTAAATTAAAACAATGAGGAGTTAGGCTTTACAGTAGGAAAGGGGGAAGCTAGAAGCAGTAACTCTTCAATTTAATCATGACTTTATCCTCTGAGTTTCCAAAGAGTTGTCACTATTGTACTCCTCTGAAGAAGTGATAGTGGTGGGGAAACTGGGATTAAGAAAAGGGTCTGGGAGGATTTTAGTTGCTGTTTCAAAAAAAAAAATTGGCAAGGCTTTGGTGATCTGGTCCATGTGGGACTAGAAACTGCCTTTGTGTGCACCCTGCTCAGGAATGTGGGTCCCTGGCTGATGGATGAAAGTGTCCATGGGGGAGCACATGCAGGTTGAGGGAATGGGCTTTTGGGTACTTTTTTGTAGCATATTCTCCCCGGTAATACAAGGTCTCCTTTCTGAATCTGGAAGAGTTTTTTTTGGACTCTGGATTTCCCCATGTGGTGAGTGCTCTCACTGCTGAATGAGTAGCTACAAAGGCCCTTCCCCATCCTCTCTTCTATGGTTAATGCATAAAGTCTCTTGTGACTAAACCATTGGTTCCAAGTGCTCTTGGCCTCATGACACAATGCCTGTAAACAAAAGGTATACTATGGCCTAGGATGATTTTTTATTTACTGAATGTTAATATTTCTCTTGGGTCAGCCCCAAGAAATTATTTTCCCAGAAGAATCTTAACCTCTTCCCTGTTGAAAATAGGTTATATACCTAGCTGGTATAATCATATCTAGGCTGGATACATTGAGGTGTCACTGATCATTGATGTGGTTTGTCCCCACCACATATACCAAACCAGAGTGTAGATTTTTGATGAAACATTTAAAGATAGATTAGCCAGGGATGGTTCCCTGAGAACTATACTCAGAGAAGATGCCAGTGAAACTGTTAGTAGGAAAGCTTAGCAGCGTGTTTTGGCCTTGGAACTGAACTGGCCTCACTGCCAGTTGTTGGAGATGGTTGCACATAAGCCCTAGGTCATGCTGTATTTGTGTGAGAGGAGACTGGATGGTGGCTCTTTCTCCACTGCAAAGCTGGAGTTGAGAAGGTGAGGAAGGAGCTGCTTTATTCTCCATAAAACCTGCAGCTTGCTCTGTGTGGTGGTGTGATCCCAGTAAACAGGAGCTAATGATCACCTGTCTGCTGAGGCATGAGACTGGTTCACACCACTGGACTTGGGATTTAATGAGTAACTTCACAAATGTTAATGAATGTAGAAATGTGGTCTTCCTCTGGGTACTGCTGTGAGCTGCATTTGACTGCTTGCTATATCCAAAAATGTACCTATAGAGTGTTAATGCAGCTTCTAGCAGTGAGCTGTGCCTGTTAATTGTGACCCTTTACCCTCCTGAGTCTGTGCTGCTTCCTGAACTTGCATTGGAAATGACAACAAGGTAATTGTTTAAGTGAAAACTAATTACATTATTATTGTGTGTTCACTCGTCAATAATGCGTACTGCTTGTCATAAATAATAGTGTTGGAAAGGAACGCCAGGATCAATTCCATTCACCCTCAACGTCAACCAACCTACTACTCATTTTTGCTGTGTGCGCATACAAAGCAGTAAGCTCATTCCTTCGGCTCTTGTCTCCCTCTGGGCCAGTGTTTAGGCGGAGGAAAACGTAGAAGGGCAGCGAGACCTGCGCAGATACATGCAAGTTGGTTTGGAAGAAGGAGCAAGAATCCTGCTGCGCTTCAATGTGAATTGTGCAAGGAGTTATTTTTATCACAAAGGGCTTGCATAGAAATATATTTGTAAACACCTCTATTGTTTGTGAACAATAGAATGCAGCAAATAATGGAGGGAAAGTTATGAACGAAGGGGCGTAGCTCTTATTTCTGCTCAAATTTTGTTTTCCTTGCATATCACAGCAGAAGAATGTTTTTTGTTAGGACTTACCTTCCCACAGCAAATTAAGAATCTGTGCCAGATCCTATTGGTTATAATTAGTATAGCTTTAATTACACACATAGCTTATGGGCTCTGGCCACAATAGAGAATTTCTGATGTCTTGGTGCAAAAGACATGAGAACTTTAAGGGTGCCAGTTACACATCAGTAGTATGTGATGATTTTAAGTCTTGCTCATTGGCACTGGGGAAGTCTCTTTACAGAGATGCTTTCGCGACTTGGAAGAGAACCTAGTTAATATGACAATCCTGTGAAATTTCTGAAGCATGTGAGGTAAATGCCATCTTCAGACAATGCTAGCCACAGTCTGAAATATCACTTTGGATATGTAAGAGTATAAGCTAAGGTATTTTTTGTATCCACTTGTATATTTTCCTGGAGGGAAAAGAAAAAAGAGCAGAGAAAAAAGCATATCTGACTTCTTAAATGCTTCTTCTTTACACATCCATGGATTGCCTTCCCCCTGTGCTGAAGAAGGGATCCCAAGCGCCAGACTGAGAGGGCATAGGTGTTCTGGGGTAAGGTAACCTTCCTCTCCTACAAAAGCAACTCCTTTCTCTGCCTGTAGTATAGGCAACTCCTCATCTTTTCCAAGCACTAGTTAAGTACTTAGCATTAGATATATGTTGGGTAAAATGTGCAGTACTGAGAGGTAGGTGTGAGGTAGGTTTCCCAAGGGGTAACTCTGAGAAAACTTTCTGTTTTGGGGCACGCTCAGTAGTTGAGTGCAAGTATTCAGTAGGAGCTTTGGTCTCAAAAGCCTACAGCCACTGAGGTGGCCCTGGGGCTCTGAGGACCAAGATCTGTTCTTAGGCAGAAGTGTGAGAATCTCAAATCCACAAGAAATAACCTTGATTTTTGTTGGCATTGCTTACTAGCTCATCCTTGCATACATTGTCATTAGGGAATTTTACTTTTGGAACAGCCTCAAGTTTTGGTATTTTCACTTCCACTGTAATTTTTCCTTCTCTGCTTCTGGTTCTTTTCCCTGTTCTTGAATAGTCTTTCATTTATTTTTTCCATCTTTTTCCCCGCTCCCTGTACCAAAACCTAACATTAGAATCTTTGCTAGGCTCTAATAACCCAATTAGATTAACAGCATGTCATTGTTTTCAGATTAAATCTTAATTTATATGATGATAGACCATATACTAGTTCCCAGTAGGTTATTTTCATAAATAGAAGTGCCAGTATCCTGCTGAGTTTGTTTTTGTCCTGTTTGTATAATGAAAGATTAGGCTCCAAATGAGCGTTTCGGAGTTAGGTGGAGCTACTGAAGTAGGACAGATAGCAGATATCGCTGCCCTACATTTACAGGTGCCTGTGTGAAATCAGATATGCTGGGTCTCCAGCAGACTTTTGCAACTTGCATAGAGCATTAGGAAAGCAGGGCTGGATGTAGCAGGCCATACTGGAAAGAGGCTGTTAGTTGTGAGAAGTAATATTATATTTCTTCTGGTCACTCCTGTGTTCCTTTCACATCCTATTTCAGTCTATGAATAGCCTCAGAATGAGGCTATGAGAAAGCTGTTTGTATGCAGAGCCCACATGGTTCCCATACTCTGCCTTCCTCAATCAAACTGTAAAGGTCATACCTCCTGCTGGTGGACATTGCTGGTTCCAGTGAAGATAGGCTGTTGCTCTCCTTCACTCTTGCCCTTTATCTCTCTCCTATTTCTTGTGGGAGTATTTCCCAGGAACACACAAAGTAGAGGAATTATTGCTAAAAAGGGGCAGAACTGTGGTATTGTCACCTGCCTGAAAGAAGTCCTAGTTGATGACTCCTCGGTAGAAAACAATTTTGATTTTTGTCTTCAGATAGAAGTTATACTGAAGATGTTAATCAAGTCACATGCATAATTTTCAGAGAATTCGCTGCAGTAATATACACCTCCTGGCAAGATGTTTAACACTGGTAAGCATTCCTTTAAATTTCACTTCACTGTAAGCTGGTGGAAGAAAAGAACATTTTCACTGGAACCTGGCTATGGGCTTAGATTTGGAAACTGGTGCCATAGCCAAATGGCTGAGGACCTCAAAGGATGTCTTACTGTTTGCTGCCCTGCATCGGTTTCCTATGGGGAATTACTTGAAGTATTTTAGGCAAATAAATTGGAAAGGGACTGCAGAAGAACAGGATTTCTTCTTGCAATCATTTTTGGGAGTGATTGCAGCCCCAGACCTGTAATTGCAGATCCTGCTCGGTTTGTTTACCCTTGAGGGGTTCAGCTAGACCAGCCTGAGATACCTGCGAATATTGAGAGGATACAAAGGTGGTGTAATGTTCGCATCGCTCCCACAATACCAGCAGAAAGGAAAGCAGGTGTATTTTGAATGCATGTGGGAGAAGTTCATGCTAGGAAAACTGTCCTCCTGGATAAGAAACAAGTTAGCAAGCTAAAAGCTTGTCTTCCTGCGAAAACCAGTTGTACAATGCATGTGTTTTAATGTTGCTTTAAAAATTCCAATCAGAAGTTAATTTTGATTAATCCAAATGTGTCCTGTCTTTGGTTTGGAAGTGAATTCAGCTAAAATAGCAACTTACATTCTACGTGAATTTGTCTGCAAGGGCAGTGAAGTGGTTTAATGGAGATGTTTCTAATGAGCTAAATGTGTGAACTGCTGTTGCTTCTACCTGCCATGAGAAGAATGTTACATATAGACTCTTTTTATTAAATCCAAAGAGAAGTAAAAGCATTGGAAGCTTTTAGCATGCTATCAGTAGATCTCACCCTTATCCCTCCTGTAGCCTTGATTTCACCTGGTGTGAAAAAAAAGGGCTTTGTCTCAGCTCTCTTCTATAAAAGAGCTAGAGGTTTAACACCAACTTCTTTCTCCCCATGGCGAAGCATGTCCTTTTGTCAATGAAAATAAAGCCTAAAAGTATTGCAAATGTATTTTTGCCTGGATGTCCCCACTTATCTTTACCATGAATAAGCAGTGAGTGCTACCTGATTGAATGAGCCTACGCTAAGGGTGGTTGTCATTTTTTTAATGGGACCAGCATTAGCGGATTTATTTTTCTAAGGTATAGCTTAGTGATGGTGCTATGTATGTAGTGATATAAGAAAGAGATCAGACAAATAATCACTTGATAGCTGACCCACATAGCTGATTATGTGCATGCTCTCACTACATCAGTCACAAATCAGTGAGGTCTAAACACGAGTAAGAGGAGGAAGCTAAATTTTTCTTGCTTTCTGACTAAAGCAGACTAAGAAACATGTACCTGAAATTTTAGCATCTGGTGCATGGTAAATTGTTGGGGTTGTTTATGTGCAGAGCTGAGCAGAATGTTTTTTTTTTTTTACTTAGATTGTCTGGCCAGACTTGAGGAAGGGGAAAGCATACCTCTGGTTAGCTGAAGCATTTCACTTTGGTTTTTAAAGTGTGTAGCCATTTTAAAAAGTAACCAAATTTAAAAATAAAAATACTTAGAATGAAAAAAGTAGTAAAAAGCGCTCTGTAGTGCTATGTTTTTTGGTAACTTATTTTTAAAGAAACTATTTGAAAGATGTGTAGGGAGAAGAGTACTGAAGCTATTTTCTACTCTCAAAGTAAAGTTAAATTAAGGTTAAAATCTTTGCTAAGTTTCAGCATATCAGGATTTCCCTTTCTCAACACTCATTCAAGCAAACTTTAAAAAAACACTCTTACAAGTGATATTTTAATTGCTTGTTCATGTGCTTTGGCATGTTTCAAGTTTCTTTGCTTTATCATGCAAAATCCCTATTAAAGAATATTAAAACCAATTTCCTTGAAATAATTTCTTTAACAATGGTTACACTCTGAAAGGAAGTGTAGCAACTAATTGTACTTACAGATAATTTTTTCTGTTTTCTTTATGCTGTCATACTTACGCTTGAAGACTTTTTAGTGAATTTAGGGCTTAATCTAGAAATGGCCTAATTTGCCATACTGTGGGAAGGAGGGATAGCAGAGAAGTCCTGGAGTGAGAAAATAATTAAAATGCTAATGAATCTGGCCAAAGCAAAGGTGTTTACCAAACAGACATGAAGGGAAGGAGTGTAGTTTGGAATTGCAATAGGAGATCAAAAGATGTGAAATATGATTGCAAAGGGAAATTAAAATACATGTATTAAAGCATAATTAATTTAATTAAAGGTTTTGTAAAACAGATACAGAAGTAGGCACAGAAGTGGGTGATGCAGATGAATGTTTGAGATGAGCAGCTGATGTAATGTTTAAACATGTTAATAAAAATATGGGAGCTTTCCTCTGCCAAGAATGAGGGGATTTTTTTCTATATAAATACAAAGTGCTGATCTGTGGAGACAGAGAAGGACTAGGCAGACGCACACAAGGATTCTTGAGAGGTGGATTTGCCAGAGCTTCCCTCATTACTGGCGTGTCTCAACTGAGATGGGACAAACTCTTGTTTATCAGAAGATACTTCTCCTGTCTGGATCTCCTGGTGCTAAGCTCCTTAATATGTGGGCACCTAAAGAGAGTGGCCTGGCTTTGCTAAAAGGAATGCACCAGGCAAACGGGAAGAGGAGGTTGGCTTATTGGTGTCAGGACTGGCACTATTCAACTTCAGCTCGCCTGGCTATGGGAAGCAGGCAGTGACCCAGCAGGTGATGACACCTTTCTTCATCATCACCGAAGAGGCGACCAATTGCTCCAGAAGTGGTTGTATCCAAAGTCATAAATAGTGGTACCTTCTATGCATAAAATAGAGAGGACCTACGAAACCATCCTGTCTGAATCCTCAGGGCTTAAGTGCGTCTTCTGCGGCTCAGTCACTTCAGTGCAACTGTGCGCCAGGACGGGGAGGTTCTTCTGCTGTGCATGGAGTCTAGCACAAGAAAATCTTTGGTCACTCTCTCACCGTTTTCAGCTCGGTGGCTATTTTCAGACCAAAAATGATGTATGTAAATTGTTTTACCCTCAAAGCAAGAAAAGCTGGTTTAGCCAAGATCAACAGTGGATTTCAAAGCCTTCCAGGTTCCCTGGAACACAAAGGCTGACTCAGAGCTGTGACTCACCATCAGGAAGCAGTGAGCCGGGGACCTCCTTATCTGCTTTCATATCTGGGGTGTGGGAACCAACGGTGGGTGGGGCGGGATGCGTGGCGGTGGAGGAGTAGAGGAAAGGTTAGATGGTGTGACAGCTTCCATTCCTTTAGAAAAGGAAAGCAGTCGTCCCATCTTATGTCCGTCCTTATTGGCAACTGGAATTGTTTTAATAGGGGAAGCATGTGAGCACCGTAGACCCATTGACAGTTGTACAGTCAGTTGGTCCCTGGGTGAATTATTTATGTGCAAAGCAGTCGATTAATTTTTGAAGTTTTACAAGTGGCGAGAGTAGCTGCAGGCCCGCCGGGAACTGTCACCGTGAGCTTCGTAAGGACTCTGGGCTCCGTCAGTCTGCGCTGCCTGGCTCCGCTTGCTGTCGCCGCGGCTTCCTCCCCACACGCGG
>NW_010525712.1:16187-22754 GCF_000687285.1 Phaethon lepturus | reverse complement strand
TTCCCCCCCCCGCCCCTCCCCCCCCCCCCGCGCCCCTGCCGGCACGGCAGGTGACTTGCCGGTGAGATCGCGTGGGGCTTTGGCACCTGGCTTCCAAAAGCAACTTTTGTGCCCAGATAGCGACATGAGAACTTTTCACTGGGGCTTTTTAAAAGCAAAAAAGGTGTTCCAGGGCCTGGGACACTAGCAGAGCATAGCGAGGCACAGCGTCTCTTGGCAAAAGGCGCCGAAGGCTGCGGAGAGCTCGCTGCTGTTAGGCCCGTCTGCCCCGTGTGCTCCCTTCCATCCTTCCCCGCTCTGGGGGTAAATAGTTACTTTAAGCTTCAGAGGATGCTTGGTGGGCTTTCCTTTCACACTGAATGCTCGGCACTACTATCCGACTCTTTCCTTGCTACCATTGTTACTGGCTTCCTGACAAGCTGTCCGGCGACCGGTCAGACCTTTGCCTGGCAGCAGATGTCCTTGTGTTGCCCCTCAGAGGGCTGTGCGTCTCCTCCCTCCTGTCTCCACAGGCGATGGGTTTTCCTGAGCTCATTGCTTATGGTCCAGGATGAACGACCTAACTCCCGCAGCATGCCCCGGACTAGCTACGAGGGCTCAAAGATTTCTTTAGGGCCTGGCTTGTGTCTCACTCGCTGGGAGCTTCCCATGCACCTGCCTCTTCTCAGATCCTTTTGCTAATCGGGTTGTGCCTCAGAGCTGTTGCTAGGCTCCGCGCAGGCTGGGCTTTCCCTTTCTCACTTTCTCCGTCTCGTGTGGAAGCATGTGTCTGGGGTAAGTGAGGGTGGTGATTAAAAAAAAAAAAAAAGCAAAGCAACCTTTCTTCCTTTGGCTGGGACCCAAGTAGACAGATGTTCCCGGGAAATGGCTGCTGTAGGGCAATCCAAAGGAGAAACTGCGGCTTGTGCAGACACACCCAAACCGGCTCAAAATGAATTTGCCCGAGTAGCAATCGAGCCCTGGCCCTGCGTGTTTGGCTCGGGCTGCCACGTGTCTGCTGCTGCTGGGTTGGGGTCGGCTCTCCTGAAGTGGCCCCGGTGTGCTCCCCGGCCAGGCTGTGAAGGAGATGGGCCCTTGGGCACCCTCTGGGGCAGCTGCTCCATCGGCCTGCCCTGCCAAGAGGGCTGGCTGATCCTGCTGGCAAAAATGGAAGGGAAAAATAGGAGAGGAAATACTTGCGTTTTATACGGGGCTCAGTTCAGCGCTGTGTGGTGCTTTGTGCAGTTATTTACACTGGGACAAGCAGCAAAGGATTTTCTGCTGTTGTGTTAGCAGGGCTGGATCATGTTTGGGAGCGGTGCAAATGGCTTCATGGGTGAAAGGGAGCTGGCGACTTGGCTCACAGCAAAGTAGACTTTAAAAGAAATCATCCGTGCTTTCCCTCAAAGATCGGTTTTGGTTTGACAACACTAGAATTACCTTGAAGGTACTGGTGGATGAAAAGCTGGACGTGAGCTGGCAATGTGTGCTCGCAGCCCAGAAGGACAACTGTGTCCTGGGCTGCATCCAAAGCGCGTGGCCAGCAGGTCGAGGGAGGTGGTTCTGCCCCTCTGCTCTGCTCTGGGGAAACCCCACCTGGAGTCCTGCATCCAGCTCCGGAGTCCTCAGCGCAGGAAGGACATGGACCTGTTGGAGCAGGTCCAGAGGAGGGACACAAAAATGCTCAGAGGGATGGAACACCTCTGCTGTGAGGACAGGCTGAGAGAGTTGGGGTTGTTCAGCCTGGAGAAGAGAACTCCGGGGAGACCTTATTGCAGCCTTCCAGTACTTCATGGGGGCTTATAAGAAAATGGGGACAGACTTTTCAGCAGGGCCTGTTGTGATAGGACAAGGGGTAACGGTCTTAAACTAGGAGGGTATATTTAGACTAGTTGTAAGGAAGAAATTTTTTTACAAGTGAGGATGGTGAAACCCTGGCACAGGTTGCCCCGAGAGGCGGTAGATGTCCCATCCCTGGAAACATCCCAGGTCAGGTTGGATGGGGCTCTGAGCAACCTGATCTACTTGAAGCTGTCCCTGCTCACTGCAGGGGGGTTGGACTAGATGACCTTTAAAGGTCCCCTCCAACTCAAACTATTCCATGATGATTCTGTGATTTAGTGTACATAAGTCTATGTGGGAATTTTAAATTTACTTGTACATATGTACTTGAAATGCTGTCACTATAGCAACATTTGTAGAATAAAAATACATACTTTCTAGCGTAAACTTAATGTTGTGAGCTGTGAAGCACCTCAGGCAAGGCACCTCGTTGTGCCCTGTCCCATTGTCAGTGATGCCAACTATTTGATTCTGTTATGCCTGTAGCAAAAAAATGTACAGTCCTCAGTCTTTTTCCTCTCTTTGAAATGAAAGTTTTACCAAAAAGATATGATATTCATAGGAGTCTTCCTCAGAGCAAGAAATATGCAGTTTAAGAAAATTAGTAACTTTCTACATTTTTTTGCAGCTCTTCCAGGCATATCTCTCCAAGTTCTATTTCTTCCTCTTCTTGATCCTTTGTTGAAGGTTATAATCCTGTGTTTATATCTGTCTGTTGCCATAGAAATAACTGATGTTGCTAACTAAGCTTGAAACTTCCTTGAGGGATAAAGGAAAGGGCTATTCCTTGCAATTGTTTCATGTATGTGAAAGTAAGTCTCCAGGTGGATTTCTCTTCAAAGGTCATGAATTTTAACTTCTCTAACATAATATGAATGTGAAGTCCTTTCAGTGGCGTTACACTTAGCTTCCTCCAAACAGCAGGTCTAACCATGTGCTTCTGCATCCTGCCTTCCCAAGTTCATAACTTGGCTAAAGCCAGCTATAGGAGGGAAATCACAGTGGCACTTATATTTAAAGCCTCATAATGTTATATCTTGCTTGTCTTTTTGTCTGGGAGAAATAGTGAAATGGTATCACTTTTTTGCATTTAGCTTATTGGAAATGCTAGTTTTGTTTAGAAGGGGATTGTTTAACTCCCCTTTCCATTGTAGGGAGAAACAAAGCAAGGTATCGCACAAAACAATGCAAATTTAAGAGGAAGTTCCAGGCCCTTGAGAAGGCTGCTTTACATCAGTCAATGAGTGTGGTGTGGAAACCATAAGTCACCTTTGGGTAGAACAATCTCTAATTCAGCAGCTACTTCTTGATGAAATAGGGCGGTTGTAGCTGAGTTCGCAGTTTCTATTCTACTAATTGTGGATAATCCTTGTCACTGAATAATAAACCAAGCCCCATCCTGGTGGCCATGTGCAGTTGTAGGTAATCCTTTATCTCACTGGTCTATGAAGCACCATTTCATAATTCTTTCTTTTTCCCTTCTCCCTGCTCTTTCCTGAGTCTTGTTTTGTATTCTTTCCCGCACATGTCAAATGAAACCCTACCAAATTTTTTACAGTCCACCTGTTCCCTTTCTGTTCTATGCTACCTCAATGCTTTACTATTTTTTTTTCTTAAAACACTGCAGGATCAATGATGTGTGTTCAAAATGTCAATAGTTCAGCATGCAGCTCAAGATTTATTACAAAACATTCTTGGATATAAACTTTATAGCCCTTTGGGGGGATAAGTAAATACCCTGCATGTGGGTAAACTGAGGTATAGAAGTTTTTTCCAAGGTGACAAATAATTCAAAGGCAAAACTAACAATAAAACAGATACCACAGTAAGTTGAACTCTTTCCTATACCAGCCCCAGGTTTAACTTTCATTTTAAAATTGTCTGCATTGTAGCAACATGATGTTCATGATGTGGAAAGAATATGGGAAACAAGCAATATGATCTTTTGAAAATTGTTAAATAAAGCGGTGTTGCACTTTGGATGGTCATGATAATCTGCTTGGATGTTCCTTTTTTTCTTTTTATCTTTATTGCATTGTGTAATTTCATCAGTCTTTAAAATCAGGTAGTGAATATATTGGAGTCAATGTCCCCGCAGCCCTTTGCCCAGGCTTCTATGATGGGTGCTACTTTCTTGGGTCTGGGACGGAAAAGCACCTGGAGGTACAGTAAGCCACAGGTAGGGTGTTGCCTCAAATTTGCAAGCACTTTGCTCCAGGCACACACATGCTCATTTTTTTCTACAAGTCCTGGGATTCCTGCTTGTGAAAACACTTATCTCTGCCTGTAGCATCAGAAGTTTGGGTAATGACAACCTTGCTAGAGGTTGAACTGTTCCAAAATTTTCACCACAGCCGGAAGAACCCAGTTTTCTCTTTGTCCTTACCTCGTGTTTGTGTCAGGGTTAGGAAGAGGGACAGAGATGACAGGAGAGGAGAGATGGGAGGGAGGTGGAAGCAAAAACAGTGGTGGCAGGAATGTGTGATGCTTCTGGTCCAGTTGTTTCAGGTCATGCACAGAGGCCTGTTCTTCTGCAGAGCTGGCCACTGTTTTGCTGTAGCACTTGTATCCACAGCCATACTGACCTTGAAATATCTAGATGTCTCCATATTTTGTGTGTTGGTCTCACAAAAAAAAATCAATGGTGTTGGAAAACGCTTGTTTTAGCACATGCTAGGGAGTAACAGTTGCTTTCTGTAACTTTAATTACAGAGATCTTTGTGATGTCTGTGGGCTTCGTTGTTTTTTATTTTTTACAGTACTGACCTCTTTAGAAGTAGCAGGATGTTGGGATCCACACTGATTCCTAATTTGACTATCAGACACCAATTTTTTTCTGGAAATTTTTTGCCAACTATGTCATAGAGAGAAATCTGCTCTGACTTGATAAAAAATTAGCCTGAACAGCAGCGAGTGTAAATGACGAGAAGCAGAGCCGGCTCGTCTCCAGCTCGCCTTCCTGTTTTCCTCGTTAATGCTGATTTCTGGGTAATGTCTGACTCCAAAGCAACTTGAAAACATCACAGTAGTGAACAAGCCCAACAAGGCCAGGTTTGAATGTAGCCCTGCATGTAGGGAAGGGCAGATTTGTCCTTTCAAAACCTGAGGTAAGTGCAGAATGAGGCTATGACTTGGCCTGTCTGTTCCTAATGATCTCCTGTAAAGAAAACAGATGTTGAATACAGATTTTCTTGGAAGCATAATATAGCAGTAGTTTAACAGGCTGGAATTTGGTTATAGCCTGCTGACCTTTAGCAGTCCTCATAATTTCTTGTAACTTTCTGGTTAAAAACTTGCTTGGAAAAAACCTCAAACTCCTTCGTCTCTAATTTTGAACTGAGTAACTTTAAATGAATGCAAAAATAAAGTTTTCTGGATTTTTCCTTATGTTCATTTTTCTAAGTAGCTGCAGGAAAATCAGAAGTAAATATTGACTGGGATAATAAAAACCAGTATTTAAATAGGCAAGGGCAAAAGTCCTATAAAAATATGCAGTTGGAAGCAAAAATGGAGAGGAAAAAATATATGTTGCAGACCGTAAAGTGAAATAGCTACCTCAGCCTGGAAAGCTCTGGAAGGATGGAGCCTGACCTGAGGGGAGACAGGAGGAATCCTGCCTCCTGCTCCCTGGCCCGATTTAACTTTGTCGTCTTGTGGAGCTCAGTCCTGCCCCATGGTCCCTCAGCTGACGTGAAGGTTGGTGCCCTGTTCTTTGGTAGTTGGCTTTTCACATTCAGCATTTGGGGCCACCTTCTTCTGTTAGGGGCTTCTGTAAGGGTGAGAGCGAAGTTTGAAGCTGTGCAGACAGGAATTAGCTGTCAATGAGCAGAGGAGTGCGGCTTTCCTGTGACTTTGGATGTTACTGGGGTGCTGCTTGAACTCAACCCGTTACACTTGGAGCAGGGGTTGAATCATGGGCAGTGACCAGCGTGTCGCCCCACAGGCTATGGTACTGGCCCTAAATAAGCTTTGTTCTCTTCCAGGATTCGCTAGCAAACACTTTAACTGTTTTTCATTTCCAGTATGGTTAAATATTTTAAAATGCCTTTCATGTGGATGACAATCACTAATCATCTGGGCTTTCACACTGAGTGAACGCAGAACAAAGTTGTGTCCTGGCTGCCCAGATTTCAAATTTAAATTCCCCTGGGAGCTTTAATGTTCTTCTAAGTAGGGAGGTGAGCATTGAAAATGTATCTTTTAATCCTTCTTCCTTTAAAGTCAATGAGTCAATGGCAAAGCTTTGTTTAGATTCCCCATGCTGTTTGTTAAAATACATGCTTTCCGTGGGCACCGGAGGAGCACTTGGCCCCTATGGCAGCTGGACTCTCTTACTAGCAGGGGCACAACTTGTGCTCCTGCAGCTGGGCATGGCTAGTTAGACTCAGCAGTGCCAGCTGAGGACATAAGGGCATTAATTAATTATTCTGTAAATTGTTTTGTGATGGGGCTATAAAAGGTGCTCCATTCTTCCAGCCTGGGTCAGTTTATCACAGAAGTACCCTGAGGTGACAGAAGGCTGAAAAAGGTGATTTTTTAACTTCCTGTGCTTTCAGCAGTGACTTCCAACCCCGACTTACAAAGCACAGAAGAAAAGAATCTGAGGAATGTACTCAATGGCTATTGAGCAAAGCCCAGCTCCTTTCAATGAAAGTAACCAAATAACACTGAAACCTCAGCTTTACCCTTCCCCGCCAGTGCAGGCGGGTGGGAAAGGGCTGTCTGAACAGATCCTCTCGTGCCCTG
>NW_010525712.1:14267-16173 GCF_000687285.1 Phaethon lepturus | reverse complement strand
GACCATAAGAACATTCCTTGTAAAAGGAGAGGTAATTATTTTCCTTAAGTTTGAAATGTGCCGAAGTACTAAACTACCGTTTTGCATTTGCTTTGTGTTGCTACTGAAATTGTTGGGCACGTAGGAGTAATAACTAACGTATGGAAATGCTGAGTTAGATGCTGAGGGCTGTTGTGAGAGGAGCTGCTGCATGTGCTGTTTCTGGGAGAGGAGCCTGAAATCGCAGGGCCACCACTGTGCTGGCACAACTAGCTTGCGCCGTCACGCGCAATGCAATCTTGAGATACCTTCTCAAGGAGCATAGCTAGCTCCTCAAGCCCAGCCTATCAGGCACCTAGTCATGCTAGAAGAGTGGCCCCAAAACATCTACTCTTTTGGGAAAATAAGCAGAAAGCCCTGCACTTTGCAGTGCTTCATCTTTGCCATGGTTTCAACTGTGAAAGGCTTCAGGGTGTAAAGGCTTGGTAGCATGTGAAAACACAAGAGTTGCTATTCTGAACAACGGCAAAGCTCCAGGGTCCTGTCTATACCTGTGACCAGTACCAAAGGCTTGAGGAAAAGTGTGGCACAGGATGTGTAGTATACCCCCCTTCCTGCTCCATTCCAGCATCTGCTGAGACGGAAGAGGCTTCCTGAGCACCTGGAAATCCTTGTGTTCTCTCTTGCTTCTGCAAGCAAGAGACCTGGTGTTTGCTCTGAAGGTGTCTGCCCATTTGTGGCAGGTTTAAAAAAGCAACCACCAAAAAAAAAAAAAACCCCAAACAAAAAACCACAACCCAAAAATCCTACCAACTTAAAGTCATGATAAAATCCTTTTCTTTTGAGAGATCCTACTGGGTAGAGTGGTGTGTCTCTTCTGCCTCTGCACCCAGCAGATCAAGGAATGTGATTATTCCACTCTACTTGGCACTTTTAGCTAGTTCTTGTCCCCTATTCTCTGAAGAAGTGGAGAGGGTCCAGTGGAGGACCACTGAGATGGTCAGAGGTTGAAAGACTTGACATATGAAAGGTTGAAGAAACTGTGTTCTTCCAGCCTGGGGCAGAGAAGGCTCAGGGGGATCTAATCATAGCCTCACAACACTTCAAAGGTAGTCACAGAGAAGACAAGGGACAACCTTTCCATGGATGTCATGTACATTCAGGATGTGCAGTGACAGGACAAGAGGCAATGGGCACAAGTTGCTTCACAGGAAATTCTGTCTGGGTATCAGAAGATTATTCTTTGCCATGGGAACAGCCAGATTTTGGAACAGGTTGCTCAGAAGTGGTGGAGTCTTACAGGAGATTCGAGCCTCAGATACACAGGGCCCTGGATAACCTAACTGGAGGCCCTGTTTCCCTAGATGTTTCCAAGATCCTCCTTCACAAGCCTCTGTAAGCTGTGGTATTCCTGAAAGAAATGTCAGACAGAATTATTTTATACAGAGTAGTCAGAAATCTGTCACTGGAAAAGTGCTGAGGTTATATTAGCACTCTGAAAATACTGTAATTTGGATCACTGAGCACTTCTAGTGCACACTGTCATGGGGTTTCTCCCAGACCATAAACTGAAAAAAACCAACCAACGCTTTTTCAATTCAACTCAAATGGCCTTCCTGGGATCCAGTCATTATTTTCCATCTCATGCTACATGGCAGATGAAGTTTGTAGTGATTTGCCACAGGATAAGCAGCATCTCTCAAAGAGTTCACTTAGTGGTGTGTACATCCATCCTTGCTTTTATTTTGAACTTGTTTTTGGGGGTGGTTCTTCATGTTTCTGAAAGAGAAGCCACAGGTATCAAAACCTACTCCAATCTTAGGCATACAGTGCGAGATGAACAAATCACTTTCTTGGGAACGCAGTGGGGAATGGCCTGTAATAACATGGGATTTTGTTTGTTTAAGCACTTTTAAGCACTTCCTTT
>NW_010525712.1:9508-14236 GCF_000687285.1 Phaethon lepturus | reverse complement strand
AGGGAAAAAATAGAAGAACATATGAGAAGCAAACACTTCAGTAGCTCAGGTTAGATTGACATGCTGCTGGAAATACTTAGCGGGGATGGGAATGTTGCGCAGTGGGGTGGGTGAATTTGTGTTGGCAATGTGGGCAACCTTGTATGGACTTTGCCATGTGCAAGTGTGGTGAGCTAGAAAATGGGGGATCTCATCCTGTGTAAATAGCCACACGTGCTAAAGTTAATGGGATTTCTGGTATCATAAATTGGAGCTGAATGTGGTTCACTGAAAATATTTATTCCAGTGGAACCGGGAACATGTTAGTCTGATGCCAGAAACTTAATTCTGAGGTGTGTAATAACATGCAAGATATACTAAGTAAACTTTCTCACACTGGGGAATGTGTCGTAAGCAGCCATACATGCTACACCCACAGCCATCCTTTTGCAGAGCTACTGCTTCTTTGGTCACAGTCTGAGCTTAGCAAGACTTTCACTGCTCAGGAAGGAAATCTGGCTTCATAAAGAAATCAGCCTGAGTTAAAGAGTTTATGTTGTAATCAGGTCTTGGACTGAGTTGTTCCTATTAGACTACCTGTAAACTGCTTGCTCTGTGCCCTAACATTAGGTAGAGGAATCTAAAAGTGATGTAAATTTGTTTCATTACCTTGGCATGTTCTGTCTTACGCAGGGATTGAGGTCCCTCTGAATTATTTGCACCACATATGTGTTGGTTTCCACCCAAGATCTGCTCTGGAGTAAACTGACCAGACCTCTGTGTGGGCAGGGAGCAGGTTTGTCTGCTCTTTTTCAAAGTGTGGACGGTAGGATAATGTGCATCAGAAACCAGGACCTGCATGAAATTCAGCTGTGACGCAGTTGATGTTACCAGGTTCTTCTCCTCTTGACTGCGTGGTCCTCTGCTGTTGCTCTCTGTTTGTACCAGAAAGCACCAGAAATTCAAATTACCTCTTCTAACACGGTGACTGTGAGCGTTAGCGTTTCCCTGCATCTGTGGCGCTGACATGGCAGTGACTGGGAAGTTGCCTTCATCAGTAGCTACCTTATTACCTTAAATAAACTTCACTGGAAACTCCAGTGTCACAAAAACAAAGCCAAGCTCTTCGTCTGGATCTCTCCCACTAATGTCCTTTGCAGCTGTGTGTAAACTGTAAATCCCAAAAGAGGAAAACTACAGCGGTAAGCGGAGAGAGAGCTCTCTTCCAAACAGAGCGGCGGCACCGGATCCTGCGTGCTGCCGCACCGCGGCAGCTGGTCCTCCATTGCTGCGAGCGAGCGGAGCGTGGCGACTGGGTGCAGCGAGGGTCTGAAAATACCACCAGGTATGTGGTATCCATTTCAAAGGTGGCAGTGCTTTCTGGTGAGGGTCAAGAATCGTGCCAGAGCCATAGACGGAGCCTGGACTGCATTTGTTCTTTTCTCCAAAGTTGAGGAAATGCCAGAAAAATGTTAGATTTTTTTTTTGTTGTACAAATCAGGAATGGTACAAAGGCTTGAGAAGATGAGTAACAGCTCTTCAATGAAATACTTACGAGAAGGAAATAAAGATGTTTTTACTGGAGGGCCTGAGCTGTCCCCACTTGAAAGTTCTCCCTATCTTTTGTCATATGCCTTAAACCTAGAGTAAGAGCACCGTATCAAAGGGATTGTGAGGAAGCAAAGTAATGCTGACCAGAACGACTGTCAGCACTCTCATCATGCCAATGCCCTGTCTTCACCCTCGTGTTGCAGAGAGAAACTGGAAGGACAGCTGGCGGGCAGCTTTGTAGATGCTTGCAGATACCTGCTCCCAACCTCGGGACAGGGAAAACACAATGCTGATCAGTTTTAAGCTAAGTGAAGGATGGGGCTGACAGTAAAAGAGAATGAGGAAAAAAATAGGTAAGTTGGAGACTAATCTAGAAAGTAAACAGCAAACATGAGAGACATCCTAGAGGAGCGCAGGTAATGGATAAATTGGTCAATAGGCTATAGGAAATTAATCTTCGACATGGCTGCAGTGGATCATGATGGAATTTTTCAAGGTGAGAAGATAGTATGCTACAGTAAATAAAACTAAGGTGGTGGCAGCCTTTATCTGTACTGCTGAAAGGCTAGAGATAGCTAAACTTTCCAAGTAGTTCATAAGTATAGTCAATAAGATGTAGCTCAGATGTGAAGGTGTAGAAGGACATTTAAAAGAAGAGCTCTGCCTTGCATAACCCGCAGAGAGACTGCTGCTGCAAGTTGTTGCTATAAAGCAAGGGATAGCATCAAACCTTTCCTAGCGAGGATTCGCCACACTCACCTTGAACTGATACTCAGACTTCTGTGGGATGTCGGAGCAAGGGAGAGACTGTAGTTTGGAAAGAGGGAGGAAGGTCTGAATGAAGTGACTGAAAGACCAGCTCAGAATTACCAGTGGATTGGATGAAAAGATGGGAAAGAGGAAACAGCTCTTCAGAAGACTGAATATAGGCATGATGACCATCCTCAGCAAGTGAAAGTAAAGAAGATTTTAGTGAGAGGAAAACCAGGAGAGAGATGGAAAGCAAGGGAAAAGATTTCTGGTACATATCTGTCCTGGTTTCAGCTGGCAGGGATAATGTAAAGAAGGCTAAGGGTGGAATCTGACTTTCATGCTTTCACTAAGACCAATAGAAGCTTTGTTTAAAGAAATTGCAGAGGATGCAAGATGAAAGCTGGATTGAAAAAAGGTTCAGAGTATCAGTGGACATGAGAAACCCCCTTCAGGAGTGGGGTAGCTATTGGAGCTAGTCTAATGAGTTTAAAGATAAATGAAGGTGATAGTATTGACTGGAGATGGGTACAGATCTATGGGAACATCTAGGCAAAATGTCATCAGAGGAGGGCAGAAGCAGGCAGGGTTGGATATGGATGCAGAACTTGTGCTGGTGGAAGGTTGCAGAGAGGGGGAAGACCATACAGCTTGGACCTTCATGAAGCAGAGGGAGAATCTGCATGAACAAATGACGCAAGTAGTACGGGAGGCAGCAAGGCATTAAAAAAGCCCGTGCCGGGAGATAACTGACTTATGCAGCTTCTGTTTAAACCCTACAAACTTACCTTTGAACCCTATCCCACCTGACAGGGTATAGCTTCAGTGCTTCATTCTCCCCTGGACAGTGAAGATCTGCAAGAAGACTGAGCCAGCTTTAACCCAGCAGCGATCATGCTGTCCCTTCAGCTAGGCCAGGTTGGATGAATGTCCTACTGCACAGAGGAGGGAAAGCTCTTTTCACTAATTAAAGTTAGTGGATATGTCTCTGTCAAGGTAATAATTAGAAGATTTCTAAATTGTCTTTGCGCGTTGTATCTATTTGTTGGATACATTTGGCTTCCCTTGAAATTCGTGAACACTCCCTAGGCGGTTGCATGAAATCAGGTCCTGTACTGCTGGGCTTCTGGATGGACCACGCTCCCTCCGGGTGATGCTACCAGCACCACGGGAAGAACCACCTTTGAACGGAAAACACGGCAGAAGCTTAAAAAAGATGGTGCAACACAGTTAGTTAAGCACTGGCTGTGCAAATTCCCTTGCTGAGACAATAACAGAAGTGAAAGGATAGAAATATCTGATCTGACAGAGGAAGAGAAAGCATTAATAAAACCACCTTTATTAGCAGACTGAAAAAAAAAAAGGGGTGAATGCTTTTGGTTAGTCCTTTTGCCTGTCTTTCCTTTGTCTGCTCATGTTTCTTCTTGCTGCTTTGGTGTTTTGAGCATTAGAATTATTGCCATATTCTTGAAGTTTGAAAGCAAATAGGAAATCAGCAGTCCCAGCCCCAACCTTATTTCCTGTGCTACAATGCAGAGACAGCCCAAGGGACATTTAAGGTCAGCAAGGCAGACATTCCCTATCCTTCTATTTAGAGGTTTTTTTACTTTACTTGCTCAGCCTTAATGTTGGCAGCTAGCACTGTATGTATTTTATGATCTTTATCTCTGGCCTTGCCCTCTGTGAATGGTCAGCTCCATATCTCCTGTCCTCATCCTGTGCACTGAGGTCTGTAGTTAAAGGCAACTTAGCTGTTGTTAAATAAAAAAAATGATTAAAAAAATATAAATCTTGCCTAGAGTAAAGCATTGGTGTTTCTGCAGGAGTGCTCAGGTACAACAGCAGGAGAAGCTGCTGAATTGCCTACTTTCTCCTTCCCTGCCCCATCTCGCTGCTCCTCAGCCGAATGAATCCCTGCGTCACCCCCGACTTGTGCCAGTGATCCAGTGCTGGCAAAGCCCGATTCGGGACGTGTTTCTCTGGTCCCATGTCTGGCTACACCGCGTGTATCTGTGCACATGGAAGGCGTGATGAAGGTGTTATAGCCCCTGTCCTGATGGAAGGTATCCAGTGGGAAGAGCACAAAGGGGAGAAGTTGTCTTTTTTTTTTTTTTTGCTATGGACAAAAAGTTTCAAGGAGCCCGAGATGAATATTGACATTCACAGGGTTTTTAAATAAACAGATTTCCTTAGCTGTGTTTCTACTGGAAAGAAAAATGTGACAGGAAGAGGTCTTTGATTCTGTACCACAGCCATCCTAGATCAGCACATGACTGATGTGTTTAATCCTAGTAAAATCAATTGATGGGTGAGGTAGGAAGATGTTATTACTATATGCTTTTGTCCCAGACTTTAGATTTTGGCTAGAGTGCTCCACAACTGATGGAAGTGACTCTCGGTTTAATTGAATAAGCTCTTTATTTTCCTCACTGGTGCTATTTTGTGCTC
>NW_010525712.1:0-9477 GCF_000687285.1 Phaethon lepturus | reverse complement strand
TCAGCAGGAGAGCTTAAACAGCATATACTGTCGTCATAGATTGCGCATTTGTGATCAGGTCTCTTAAATTCAGACTTTCCAGTTGGTTGTAGTTAAGTGAAACCCTGTAAAACTGAATGAGGGAGCTACCCCTAACTTTTCTATAGGAGCTTTTAACTATTGCAAATGCATGGTATATTGTTTTATTCAGAAAACTACATACTTCTACCAAGTGTACTGCTACCGAATTGATTTCCTACAAGACTTTCTCTGTAAGTTCCGATGCAACTTGTGTACAACTTCATAACCAGATTTTAAATGTTGGACTGACTTCATGGATATTATTTGTAGCTTGGATAATTATTTGAAACGTCATCTATCTGGAATGAATAAATAGCATTAGTAATTTGATAAAGGTTGTATGGCCTCTTTTGAAATGGTAATTCTTTACTGTTACTTTTAAAGTATCTCTGGTAACGGTCAAACAAATATACAATTTGAGGCCACTTCTTAAAGCTATGTTAATCTACTGGGCCAGCTTCAGATTTTAAAAATGTCTGGTAAAACCAGAGAAATGCCTATTTGGCAAACTATCAAGTTTCTTCTGGGTTAATGCTAATGAAAACATGTATTTATGAAGATTAAACAATAACAGTTTTTTCCTTTTAGTATCATAAAACATGACGTGAAATCTGGTACATTCTGCTAAGAAATATAGGCCAAATAAATTAATTTTTTGGTCAACTCTTTGTCCAGATCTGCACTTACAGCCTTTCATGGTTTCAGATTTATTGTTATGAGTTCAGTTTTAACTCTGAAGGCTGGAACAACCTAGTGTACAATCTATCACTCCAGTAATATTTTTTTCAAAGATGAAGTAAGACCAAGTAATCTTTTGTATTATATATTTGCTGCTTTTTAAAGCAATGGCAATTATATTTGCCATTTGCCTAGAACATTTCTAGGTTGTTATGTTTCTGGACTGAACAAATAGTTCTTCACTGTGGATCTTCAGCTGGACATTGTTTTCTTATAACAACTTGATGTTTTAAGCAAGTAGAGCCTCAATGTGATGTTAACCAGAATATTATCTGTTTGGGTAACAGGATTTTCTTACATCATACTCTTTGCTGTTACTTCCAGAGTTCGGCAGCTGTTAAACAAATATTGTCCCAGATTGTCTGCAGATTTCAGTGTTTAATTTCCGCACGGCTATTGTTTGTCATTCAACAAAATAGAAGTATGTATGGCTGATCAATAGGAAAAGAAAGTAGCTTCATTAAACAGCGTCCTGGAAAAAGCTATGCATTTGTAATCGATGTGTTCTCTAACTTTTGCTCCAAAAGAGGCAACGTAGGAAGCAATAGTTATTTTTAAGGTACAAATTACTTTTTTACTTGATGGCATACTAAAAATACCAGGAGGTTCATGGATAGGCCAGCTTGGTAATGTCTGTGCTGCTCTGTGAGGAGCCCAGAATAGACTCTTGGTGATGGGTGTTTTCCTAGTTGAAATTTGGAGTTCCTGTGCCCAAGATATGGGTTTTTTTCTTAATACTATTTACTTAATATTGTTCCCTAGTTAAGTAATGACCTTTGTGTGAATCATATCTATTTGTCTCAAACTAATAATGACCGCTTTGTGTGGTAAGAGTTTAAAAATGGAATTAGCCTATAAAAATTGTGGCAGGCAAATACACTATAGAGTACCGACAAGAGCCACGAGGTAGACTGAGGAGAGCGAATCCTCACTGCTAGAAGACTTTGACAATTTCTTTTAGTCGGAGAAATGTGTTTACAAGCCCATTAGGGACATTTGCCAACGTTTGAACTTTGCCTAAAATGCAAAACTCCCACTGCCTTTGGGATTTAAACCTTAAACACAGATGAGAGCTGCCTGTGAATTGTAAGGCAGGTGTCTAACAGTGACTGTTAGCATCTCACAAGTGTGTGTGTGGGGGGGGAAGCACATGGAACAGAATGTTGAGTAATATTCCCTACCTGTTTTTAAAAAAAAAAAAGGCCACTGAAGATGTAACACAGTCCTCTGGCCAGAATGAGTCTTGAACACAAGATTGTCAAGTGATGTTCCTAACCCTACTGCTGCACCTGGCTTTTATTGAACACATAAGCAAACAGGTATATCTTAATAGATGTTCTAATATGAACTCGGCCTTGAATTAATTGGAAAAATTCTCCTAGTGTTTTTTCTTTTTCTTTCACAACTCCACAATGAGAGACGTTATGGAAGGGAGGGGGAATGAAACTATTGGATCAAGAATTTTAGAAAGGGTATAAAAAAAAATGTGCAGGCTATTAATTAAACTGCTTCCAAATGAACAATCTAATCTCTTGTCTGTGTAATTTCTTTATCAGCAATTTGAAAGGGCTCAAATATTTTTCCTCGAGTGTTTTCACAGCAGATGTGGACTAGACTAAGTGTGTTAATTGAGAGAGATTGTTTTTCCAGTTGCCAAGAAACGGACTGTTTTCTCGGAGAATGCAGAGTTGTGCTTACAGCCTCAGTGTCCCCCTGTTCTCCTGGAGGCTTGAGGAGGTTGATGTTCTGGTAACGAAGTTACCCCGACAGCAGTGGTGTGAGCTCAGCTCTGCTAATGGATGGAGAGTACCAGTAGGCAATAGCTGATGTTCAAACATGTTGAACGTTAAAAGAGAAGATTTTTTTTTTTGTTCTGCCAATGACTTTATACCTTCAGGAAAGGGAATTAAATTTTCACGATGAAAAGCAGATGTACATTTAAGTGAAGATTGTTGTTAAAAGGCTAGTAAACCCGTTCCAAGCTGGCTTCCAGCTACTGTGAACAATTATTTGCTCATGCTGTGAGTGCTTGAGTGCTGTGGTTGCACTTTGTAAGGTTGCTCCCTGATGCCAGTGATCTTGCTGTATTGTTCCTGTCCTATCGCTGACATCAGAAAGTGAGCCAGGAAATCCTCACTCTTTAACTCATAAGACTAATGAGCCAAGAACTATGATTAGCTTTATGAGTTAAGAACGTTTAATGGAATGGGTGATGGGTGTTTGATAACCTTTTCTGATGTATTGTACTTTTTATGGTATTTTCTTTTTTTCCAGTTATAATTATTCCACTTTATAACTGAAGTTTTTGTGTTTCCTAAATAGCAGTCATCATTTTTGTCAGTCATTCACGCTTCCTTCTATTCCCAGCTGATTGTTTCCATCCCAATCTTCCCGTTTCCGGTGTACCAGCTTTGCTGCTTATGACACTTCTGCCGTGTAAGCCTCCTGCCTGTCCTCTCTACCACGGCCTTGAGGGCTGAAGAGGGGAACGCGTCTTCCCGAGGGGCCCGTTTCTCAGCCTCATGCGGACCCTCTGCTCACCCAACGGTCTTGGTGTCAGCTGGTGCTAAAGAACGAGAGATCTGCACGTGCTGAGCAAGCAACCTTTTCCCCTCTCTTCTTCCTCAGCCTAGACCTGCCTCCCCCCACAGAGGCGCCCGATGCCCTGGGCGGGCTGGGGGCGAGCGGCCGGCCCTGCAGCAGCCGGTGCCCGGAGGATGGGAGAGCCTTGCCTTGCCTGCCGGCTCGTGGCGCGTCTCTGGGCTCTGCTCCTACCTGGATTTCAGCGTTGATGGCAAGAGAAGTTTCCATCGGGAGTGTTTAGTTTGAGAAGGTGGGCAGTCTGCTTTAGCAACCTGCTCTGGTTGGGCTAGTGGAAAACGTGCCAGCCTCAGCCCTTCTCCACGTCCCTTCCTGCCTTTCGGGCAGGCTAGGCTTCCCGACTGATGGTATTTGTGTTTTTGTGATGTGTACACAGTCCTCTATAGCAATTGCCCTTAGAATAAGATGATTTAACTTTCAGCAAACTTTATCCTGACTGATCTGGAGAATCGGTACAACAGAATTAGAGAATCAGGCCAGATTCACAAAAGGATCTAGAGAGAGAAAGTGCAAATTAGGGGAGAATGTATCCACCTGCGTCCGAGAGCAGCCTCCGAGAGCTTTGCTTGACCTCTTGCACACCCAGACACCCATGGGTGTCCATGTTTTTAAGCTCTAAGCTACGTAGGCTCCTGGAGTTGCACTCAGCCTGGTCAGAGCCACTGCAATTGCGGGTAACATCTCTGCACCTCGTCCCCTCAAAGCCACCCGGGATTCCTCATGCAGAGCTGCCTGTGGGGCTGATTTGCGAAGTGTGACGTGAGCACGAGCAAGATGTGGGGATTGAAAGGAGGTCAGCAAAAAGCACAGAACTTGCAGCCCCGCTGTCTTTGAAACTTACGGTAGGTTGCAGGAAGGATCATTGTTATAGAGTAGCCTGGAGGCCCTTGCTGGGAAGTGAGAAATGAGCTCAGCATCATTTGCAGCTAAAAGGAACTGGAGGTCACATTTCCCTCTGGGCAGGAAACCTTAAACTCTGCAGCTCTTTTGCTGGGGGGACCCCTTTGCCTTTCTGTGTGAAGACCAGCCATGGTGTACCAAAAAGATGCGCCTTGGGCCAGAAGAGCCTGGCATTGTGGTCTCACCGTAAGAGACATTTCCTTCAGGGGCCACATGAAGATCTTTCTGGCTGCTCAGGCAGAAGCTGCTTCTCCATTTTGCATGAACGCTGGGAAAGCAGAGGTCCATTCCAGTGTTTGCACAAAGTAGACCCAGGGTCCATCTCTTGTGCCCTGTGTTGCTGTTGTGGTATCAGGTGTAAGCTTGCTCTTTCCTGAGGAGCGATGTAGACATTTCACTCCAAAGCAGATTTGGACTACAGATTTCACCTATGATTTGGTCTCTGGGTGGTGCTAAAATCTGGAGAAGCTTTCCAGGCATTCAGCCATATGGATGTGGTGAATGGTAACCACAGGCATTGAAGCCTTTCGCTGCACAGAGGATGTAAGCACTCAGTTCAAGCTTGCAAATTCCATTCCTGTGAGCATAACCTGTGCCATCCTACAAGGCTCAGCACAGTCTACCTGGGCTTGTCATCATACTGCTCAAATAAATGCAGAGGTGAGTTAGGGCTGTAATACAGCAGGCGCTGGAGATGATGTGATTTGCAAGAGATAGTGTAGTTCCTTGCTATACAACGGAAGAGCATTCTTGGCATTTTGTAGAGATAAACATTGCAACTTGGCAATTCTGAGCAATGAATTTGTGCCTGCAAATGTCATCAACACCTTTTTGTCAATACTTCATTGCCATTTGGAGCTGTCTATAAGCTACATCTCTTTGTTCAATTAGAAGCTACTGGACAACTCAGATGAAATTCCCTTCTCTGTACCATCGTGCCACAAGCTCACTCTTCAAAAAGCAAATACTGTTCATATTCTGGGTAAACTACAGGGTTAAATTCTCATGTTTTCTGTCCCTCAGACAATCTGGTAGTCAGAACAGGTGAAGAGAGAAGTATGCCCTTTGTATTAGTAATAGTATTTGCTAGTTCTCCATTTAACCAAAGCAGCTTTTAAGCAGCCTGCTGTGGGCCTGGGTTCAAAGTATCCATTCTGGAGAATGGGAAATATTTGACTTGCATCTACAGTAGCTAAATATAAAAATCGTAATATCCTCTGCTCCTTCACAACGCTGGGAAGAACTCCAAAGGCCTGGGTTGAAGAAGAGAGATGTAATGTCCATACATGGGGGTAAAAATAGCATGAGAGACCGATTGGAAATAATACATTCAGCCTACAGCCATTAAAGGGAAACAGTAAGGCGAGGCGAATGCCTTCTGATGCTTTACTTAAGGAGACTTCTCAGAAGTCCTTTTTCTTACTCTGTCACTCGCTATCTTGAAGCTGAGCTTACTGTCCCAGGCAAGGGAGCAGTACTTAATGCGTCCCTGCCCCTCTTTCTCTTAGTATCTGCCCACACTTGCCACGGGTATCCAAAAATGTATCTTGCTTAGCAAAGAACTGTTTATCAAATCAAAGCATCTTGAAGATGTATCTTGTTTCTATCAGCTACGTAGTACGAAGTCATGCTTTGTTACAACAGAAGACTTGCATCCGTCCTACCATTCCTGCATGTGTCTCTTCTGTCCCTGTTGCTTTCTCTCCCCAGCTGGCACTTGGCTCTAACAGCTTGTCGCTGGCTCCTGTGCATCATGTATACAGTTGTTCTCATCCTGCAGCCACAGCAAAGCCCTTGAGGGGAACAGCTTTTGCATTTTGATCTTCTGAGAAAACTTTTTTTTTACTACTGTCATCTCCCTGGCATTTCTCCCTTTACCACGCTTAAGATAAGTAAAATTGCATTTCTTCAAGTTTTAACACATCCATAAACTGTGAGAGTACGAGGCTCTATGAAACTATGAAAGATACCCTGCTGTTCGCTTGTTTGGGTTTGGTTTTTTAAGGCCATCAAGTTTCAGTTGCTACTCTTCAGGCAGTCGCCCCTCCAGGGTGTTACTTGCGCCTGTAGTATGTTTGTGGCAAGAGTCGTCTTTGCAATGAGCAGGCACGTAGCAAGTTGGTTTTTGGCGGTGGTTCTGCAGTGGAACATGCAGAACATGCTCTGCATGCAGAGCGTGCCGGGCAAGGTAATATGGAGGAAACTTCTCACCCGTTTCCAAACAATGCCTGGAATTACAGGATCCTGATCCTTTTCAAACTTTAAACAAACGACCTTGAGCTTCTTAAGAAGGAATCTTCGGGGTTTGTTATTTTAAGTTATGTCTGAAGGGAACCACATGCTGCAATCTCAAGTCTAAATTAACATGCTGTAAAAAAGGTTGCATGACTCTGTACAAATAGACAGCTGTTAAAGCCACCCAACCAACAGAGCCAAATCTGATAGAAATAAAATAGCAGAAACGATGTTCATACTCAAACTTCAAACGACAAGGATTTTTTTTTTCCCTCGTTCCCCTTCTACCCTAGGTTGAACCGATTCGGACGCTTTCTTGGAGGGGGCAGAGACTCCTAGGAATAGCCCAGTTTATGAAGAGGTAAGCATTCTCCGAGAAAATAGACGAGCCAAGCTGGTGCTATTCTCGTCAAGATTTGTTTGCAATTGTGTTTCCGTGCGTGTGCGTGAACCTTTGAGGATTGTTGCTATTTTGCATCTTTAGCTTTTCCTCAGACGGTGACTACTCAGGAGCAAGTGTGGGACATGAAGCCTGTCAACGAATTCATTGTGTTCCATCGTTCTAAGGCCAATGCTGGCCTCGCGCAGGATGCCTCTGGTGTAGAACATGCCTTTCTCGGAGTCAATCTCATCGTGACGTTGGATGAATACTCTCTGACATCCGTTTTAGCTGCCCTTTTCTGAAATGCCCTTACTTGCTCTACAGAGAAAAATGGTGCGGAAATTGTCCTTTCATGAGCAAAAAGAGGTTGAAGAAACGACGAGCTCTTGCATGCATTAGCTCTATAATCAGCTGAAGGGCACAGAGCCGCACTGTTCCCCATGGCTCTCCGCACGTCCATTAGCTCAGGGCACGGCAGCTGGAGTTTGGGTCCGCTGGCACCCACCATGTACTTCTGTTGAGCAGAACTGCGCATGTGACCATATACCTGCACTTTCTGTGCCTGCGATACCTCCCCACTTGTTCTGCTGCGGTGATATGGAAGAATAATTGAAACCGGACTTCCTGAAGCCACACTGCAGCCTGAAGAACCATTTCACTTGTGCCTTCACTACATTTCTCCTCTGACCCATCTCTCTCAAAATCAGAGGACACCGATCTTCAGGCTTTCACAAGCACTTCTGGAAGCCCTGCCTTGGTTTGCTCATGCACATTGCTTTTTGCAGAGACAGGAAAAACAGTTTCTGGTATTTTAATTCTGGTGCTTTCTTATAAATATATATTATTGTTTATAACACCTCTGGAGAAGGAAGAAATGTGTCTACAAGCACCAAAAATTGTGTCTCCAGAACAAAATACTCATCTGAAAAATAGGGATGGAAACTTGATACTGGCTCATAGAGATTGTAAGGCAGAACCACCGGTGTTCGCGTGGCTTCCATTGGTGCTGATTTTTATTTCTTCTTTCATGTGTGCAAATTATATAGGAGATATCAATGCCATCTTTTCATGGCTATTACTATGGACATCTTTTTAGGAACAGCTGAATTGATAATTAAAGTGCCGAATAGCACAGTTCTTTGTGCCTTACATCCTTCACACTCTGGTCTAAAGCACAGCCTTTATCACAGCGGGACTTTGTTGAGAAGAAATTAAAGTGGGAGGGTAACATAGCTGGAATTTCTCCTTCAGGTCTCCCACTACTTTAAATCTTATTCAAATGTTCACTTCAAGTAACCACAGTGTTTCACTCAAAATGTTACCGGACCATTAATGTACGGTTAATGTGCTCTTGCACAGCTGATGTGTTTGTAGCTCTATGGGAAGGGAAAGCGAGGCCGCTTTGATATCAGATTATGTAACACTGAATTTGTTTCTTGGAAGGCTCAAGGCCATCGAGAGTAGAAAGTATATTGAAATATGTTCCATATGGCAGTTTCTCAGGTACTGTGATAACTCTCCCAAGTTAATAATTAAAATCTATTTCTTTGACTTTCCTTCCTGATGGAAGAAAGGGCTGGAGTTTTCCTTTCAACACTGTGTCATCTTCATCAGAGTATGTGATGCTGTCATCGTTACCACAGCATACTTAATATTTTATTGTGTAATATTTCATCTAGGTGAACAATCAAAGGGGAGGAGGCTTGGTTTGCTCTTTAAGACAACTTTGTATAAAACGAGCCCACAATGATATTAGTGATCGATGGAGCACTAATAGTACTGGCAGCTTTCAGATTCCTTTTCCAGAGTAATACTGAAAAATGTCCTCTCCCTTCCTCCTAGCAGCACGTTCTGATGTGCTATGATCTTGGTTTGGGCAGCCACCGAGCGTGCTGCCCTTGTGCTCGGCAGCATCAGCAGCCCCCGCCCTCAGCAGGAGCTATTTTGGGATTTGTCCCTGTCGGAGCGACTTTCAGAGGTTGAAGGTATAAGAGTAGCACGATAGGGAGATTAAGCTTAAAACTCTGAAGAAGTGATGAAATGTCCCCAAGAACTTAAGAGCATCAGACCAGTTATAAAACGTGAGGTTTTTATCCGCTTGCCTGGCAGGATGCCATGATCTCGTGATCACTGGATGGTGCATCCTCTATATTAACCTCATAAAGGAACAATCACCGTTACAAATACAAGGTGTAAATACTCAGAAACCTGAACTTCAGTGTGCTTCAGGTTGGTTTGTTGGGTTTTTGTTCCCCCACAAAAACCCAGTTCTGTTGGGAAAGCAAGTCCACGTGTAAAATAGAGACTATTCCAGTGTCCTTCCTCAGCACAGGGGGATAGAACCTCAGCGTCCTATCACCAAGCCGAAGGAAAAGGTTTGGGCTGAGCTGCGTAAAATGCGGCAGGAAATGAAGGCAGCTCTCTCCCATGTGGCGGGGCAGCTCTTCGGCCTCTCCTTGCGGGGTCGGAGGGAGCTGTGGAGGCTTGCTCGCGACAGAGCTGCGACGCCGTGACTCCCGGGCGCCAACGCCGGCGGATGCCCGCAGCGACCCCGCAGCCTC
>NW_010525711.1:41118-70782 GCF_000687285.1 Phaethon lepturus | reverse complement strand
CACTCCTGCCCAGCTGGGTGTTGTCTGCAAACTTACTGAGCGTGCGCCCAATCCCCTCATCCAGATCAGTGATAAAGATATAAACCAGAAATAGTTCTTATTAGAACATATTGTCTAGTAGTTTAAACCTGAATACGCCCACCTCACTGATTAAAAAAAAATATTAAAAAAAAAAATCAAACCATCCCCTCTTTTCTCTTTTCTGTTCAACTTCTTGCCCCCTGCTTACACTGGCAGAGGGTTCATGCTTCAGTTCGCTGCACAGTGAATTGGCTTAGGGAATTGATTCAGGTTAAAGCTATCCAGGAAATAAAAGTGAGTTTTAACCTCAATCAGTTTCCCATATGAGCAATCATCCTGGCGAAAGAGAGCGGGGACAAGCGAGATCAGGGACAGAGGAAGTTTGCATACCGGGGGAAGCAGAAAACCAGAACTACTTCAACTTTCCTCAGCTTATGTTTATAAACTGCTTTGGTTTACACCAGGTTAAAATTTCAACGCAACCGCAGCATTTCATGCAAAAAGGGAAAAGCCCCTTTAACATATATGCACTCCGTAGCCAATAAAATTAAGTTTTGTAGCTATTAACAGGCTTCTCCAAAGCATGAGACTATTCAAAGTTGGTTTACACTTGGTTTACACCTTTTTACAGCAGCTGTCCAAATGCTTTTCAGTAATGTGAAAGATGGTATTATTTCTAAATGGGAACTGACAGTCTTGTAGGATATTTATAAAGATGCTTCTTCTAATCTATACAGTATAATTTACAGGTCATTTCCCCCTAGCTGAGCTGTGTAATCATCAAGCAAGTATTATTGAATTATCACAGTAGCATACTGTGTTAGAGGTTTTCGCTTAGATGCGTTAGTGCGCAATAGAATTGAGGTCCATTTGACAGAGCTTATTTGACAGGACCATGCCAGCGCTTCCACAGAGCAGTTCTGTTCACTTGGCCAACAGCAACATTTTACACTAAAAAGCTGGTACAATTTTCCATTATTCAGATTAAAACAAGCCTTCCAAGTAGCAAAATAATTATATCATAGTTAGCAACTAAATGCCATGTAGTAAAACAGTAAATGCTAAGACATTAAAAATTTGCTTTTGTAATATAATTTGTCAAATTTTTAGCACTATCTTCAATAAATTGAAATAACACAAATTACATAAACATTCAAGATGTTCCGAATAGCTACCTCTGTCACCCAAATTCTCTGAATGCTAAATTAAAATTAAATCACATGCACTCAACAGTAAAGAGATGTATATAATCAATCTGAGTTGTATCAAAGATAGCATAATATTTATCTATACCACAGTGTGGCTTCTAATTATCTAGCACATGGTTGACTTCAAAATATATACATATTAAAGACCTTCTGAAAAGGATTTCACTCATCAGATTTCTACAACAGTGCTACAACTACCTAAATGATAAGGTAAATAAGCACCTTCCACTACCAAATATCTGAAGACTAAAACAAGGCAATATGGCCTCTAGCAGAACGAGTAAAACTTAGACTTTGATAGCGTTATTCTTGATTCACCCTGGGATTTTAAATAGGTTTTAACTGAAGAGAAAATTAGCCTGATTTGATTACTTGGACCCTTGTACAATTTGGCCCCAGAAAACCTTATATTTTTTTTGATAGGGCTCCAAAAAGTTCATTTTGAAAGTGAAGCAAGAAATAGCCAATGCAATATGTCACAGAAATTTAATGGTATGGCTCTGTGCTTGAGCAGAATTCCACCTTCTCACAAGTATTATTCCTAAGTACCAAAACCTAGGGAAGAATGTACAGAACTGCATAATTTCAAGTTGTAACTGACATGCCATCAAGAAATACCAGTCTTAAATTAAGAACAGATTCTGCCAGATAGTCTTAATTTTCTTAAATCCCAGACACTTACATCAGAAAGAATAAAAGATGGTTTCAGCAAAAGTCTAAATCATGGATTGTTACTACAAAAAGAAAACTACCAAGTTAACCTTTTCTTTAGCTCTGTATCTTTACAGACAAAATACTTTTTCCTTCTGTTTTTTACTGAATTTGTACAGAAATAAGGAATTTGTGACCTTGCATAAAGACTAACCCCCCTGAACAATGTCATTGAATCACTTTTTCAATGTCTCAAGAAACTAAGATGTCAGAAGTAGGGGAGGTATCTGTTTTCTAAGTAGTACAATAAAATCCAGGCAGCCAAAGGACAAGACAGGGCTACTGAGCACAGCCACTTAATGCATATCCCTAGCTACATGATACAAATTTGGGCTCTATCTACCCATTTGGCAACGTGCAGCTTCTGAGATATGAACGTATTTGTCCATCACTCATTACAGGCGTAGGTGGGATAACCCACACAAAGTGACAAGACTAGTACAGACTAGGTATAAATTAGGCTACAACAACATGCTACATTTAGGATATTTATCTTTGAGAAATGAAGTTAGGGAGGCATAAACTTGAGAATGTTCAGGTTATTTAAGTACACTGCAGTTAATCTGCTAGGTAAACAAACTTCACAGAGTTCACTGTGAAAAACAGGTTATTTCAAGCTAGCTAGCTAGCCCAATCAATTTGAAACTTCCTTAACTGAAAAACACACAGACCTAGCTAATTCTTTTTTCAACTTCATAGTAGCTTCCTGAGCTAAAAACATAAAAATCACACCAAGCAAAATATGCTGGTCTTCCCACCCCCTGACGGTTTCATAGAAACACATCTCTATCCTCACTCTTGTGTGTTGTATCCTCTTTCACTCACACAGTGAACTGTGTACATAGTAAGTATGTATAGGGAGACAATCTGCAAAAATTTAAAAGAGGCAGAGCCTACTACATAGTTCCATAAATGTTACAGACATTTCAAGATCACAAATGTACATATCTCAAAGCTTTGGACCACATACTGAAATTCTGAACAAATTTTACTGAAATTCTACTTAGTGAAATTCTGATGCTACTTTTACCAAAAGTCTTGTTTGATAGTCTGATGTTTTAAGTTGGGAGAAGAGAAGAAAGTCAAGCAAAGGAGACAGATGGTCTGCATGGATGAACTAGGAGCTCCTAACAAAATTGAAACATAAAAAGGAAGAGATGGAAGCAGGGACAGGTGACTCAGGAGGAATATGAAAAACTGCCTGAGCGTGCAGGGGAAAGGATTTGGAAAGCCAAAACCCAGCTGGAAGTGAAGAAGTGCTTCAACAGCAAATGGGGAAGGGGACCTTGTGACAAAACAGTACTCAATGCCTTCCTCACCTTGGTCTTTACTGGCAAGATCTGCCTTCTGGTAATCCCAGTCTCTTAAGATCAGAGTAGAAGTCTGGAGCAAGGAAGACTTACCCTTAGAGGAAGGGGATCAAGTTAGGGAATGTTTAAACAAAAAGGACATACATGAGTCTGTGGGGCCTGATAGGTTGCATCCCTGACTGTTGAGGCCACTCTTGGTTTTTGAAAGGTTGTGGCTACCAGAGGAGGCTCCTGAGGACCAGAAGTATGCAAATGTCACTCCAGTCTTCAAGAAATATCATCCAAGGAACTACAGGCTAAGTTGGCCTCACATCGATCCCTGGGAAGGGGATGGAGTAAAGCCTCCTGAAGGACATTTCCAAACATATTAAGGAGAAGACGGTGACTAGGAGTAGTCAGCATGGATTTACGAAGGATAAATAAAACCTGACCAACCTGATTGCATTCTATAATAAGACGACTAGCTCGATGGATAAACGGAGAGCAGTTGATATTATTTATCTTGCAAGGTTTTCGAGATTGTCCCTTGTGCAACATCCTCATGGACAAAATTTTGAAGAACACACTGGCTAAGTGGACAGTGAGGTGGATCAACAACTGGTTGAACTGCTGGGCTCAAAGGGTTGTGATCAGCAACGCAAAGCCCAGCTAGCAGCCTGTGTGGTCTACACTGGGGCCAATACTGTTTAATATCTCCATTAATGACCTAGATGATGAGATGTAGTGCACCCTCATGCAGTTTTTAGATGTTACAAAACTGGGGAGAGTAGTTGATAGACTGGATGGCTGTGCTGCCATTCAGAGGCATCCTGACAGTCTGAAGAAAGAAGCAAACAAGAACCTCATGAAGCTCCGTAACACAAATGCAACGGCTTGCATCTGGGGAAGAATAATTCCAGGCACAAGTACACACTGGGGACTGACCGGCTGCAAAGCAGCTTTGCAAGAACGAACCTGAGGGTCCTTGTGGACAAAAAATTGGCCATGAGCCAGCAATGCACCTTTGTGGTAAAGATGAACCACGGCCTCCTGCACTGGATTAAGTATCACTAGCAGGTCGGTGGGGGGCGTCTTTCGCCTTTACTCAATACTGGTAAGACATCTCGGGTGCTGGGCTCCCCAGTACAAGAGGTGCACTGACATGCTGGAGCAAGGCCAGCAAGCACAAAGATGATTATGGGATGGGAGCACCTATCATATGAGCAGAGGTTGAGAGCACTGCAAATGTTCAACCTAGAGAAGAAAAGGCTCAGGCAGGACCTTATCCATGTGTGCAAACATCTGCTGGAAAGGAGCAAAGAAGATGGAGCCAAACTCTTCTCAGTGGTACTCAGTGAAAGGTCAAGAAGCAAAGGGCCATAAACTGAAATCCAGGAAATTCCAACCGGACATCAGGAAAAAAAAAGCCAAGACCACACTTTTCTACCGTACAGGTAGTCAAACACTGGAACAATGTTGCCCTGAGAGGCTGCATCACCTCCAGCTTTTGAGATATTCAACATCAATGGGACATATCTCTGAGCGACCTGCTGTAGCTGACCATGCTCTGAGAAGGGGGGCTGGACAGGACAATCTCCAGAGGTGCCCGCCAGCCTCACCCACTCTGACATTCTATGAAGAGACAGGAGGAAGGGACTGGCCAGCACCTATCATCTACAATACTGGCTTAGTTTTAATCCAAAAAGTGAGTAACCTTCCTTGTACCAGACATTCATATCTGAATACATCAGTTGCAGAGGCAAACTGATGTTGCTGTTACTCCATGAGGGATTAAAAGCTAATAAGACTACTAAATACACAATTTATCTAATAGTTCTTGTACAGCTGTTTGGATTATTTTATTTCATAGACTTGAATCAACTAATTTGATTTGGTGATCAGACAGGAAGTCACATTAACACGATTTATGTTGCTGCTGCTGTTTTAAACAGAAATCAAGCTCTATCACATTGAGAACAGAAAAGATTGAAGATTTCTTTCCTAGGTGTCTACATTCCTGACTGGAGCCTTCTTTGCAAAAATAATAAATGCAAGCCTGTATCTTGCTGCAGAGCAATTTTTTCCTCAAAACATTACTTGAAGAAAAACCAGAACATAGTACAGAGAGAACAGGTCTGAAGTAGTATGCCTACCCAAAAGTCATTCAAGAGCAGAGCCAGAAGCTCATCACCCTTCCAGTTTTTGCATTAAGATAGAAACATGGGTGCCAGATTGAATGTGCAATATTAAGGCTTGAATGCCATGTGAGGTCTGGAGTCCCTTCCTTCCATGTCAATTACCAAGAGTTATCAGAGGCAGCTGTTCCATACCAGTTAAATTCCAGAAATAAGATTTATAGGAACACCTTAGGAAGATGTACCAATAACTATCATCTCTTCTTATCACGCTTCCCTTTAACCTTCCACAGATCTGTCTTCCTAATCAGGTACTTATACCACGCTTCGTTATTAACTGTATTTGAACTCAAAAGGCAGAATGAGTTAGAACAACCCAAACTGAATGATTGGATAAAAACTAAAGTCTTCAGCCACAAGTACAGTTTATGACACCAAACCAACTTCTTTTGAGTTTAAAAAGCAAAATCAAGATCCATTTAGTATTGTGTTCAATGAAAGAATTTCCATTTTAAAAACCACCATGGTGCATCTGGCCTTTCTCTCATTTTGGCCCTTCACATTTTTTTCTTAACCTAAAGGTTGATTACAACACTTTGGTTCCCAAATGGGTGATATAGTTTTCAAAGCCTACTCCTCAACCTAGTGTGAATGTTTTCAATGGCAACTAGAAATTATTTTAATGTATAAAAGAGCTGTTACAGCATAACTATCTGTCCCAAAAGCAAAGATGTAAAATACTTATTTTCTGTTAAACTCATGTGGGGCGCAACACAGGAAGACTGAAAAGGTCAACTGTGCCTCTATTTACTTGTTTCCTTTTGCTACGGAGTTTCGGTCACACGTATGAAAGCCTTGTATCAGATCCACTAGATGGTGCAATCCATCCTCTCCATTAAATGCATTTGAAGTTTATACACAGAAGTAATTAATTTTTAAAGAGGAAAAAGTCAAACTTAACACTAATCAAGGAAAGGTTTATTACTCGAACAACAAGGCACCAAACAGAATGTCAGGGTTCAGGAAAGATCTAGGCTTGAAACTCAGATCTGTTAGCAGCCAACATCTCCATTTTCAAGAGACATACGATTTCACCCAATTTCAGAGTATATAAATGAGGTTCAACAATATTTCCATCACATGAAAACAACAATTATCAGAACAGCAGGCTTTAAATTAAGTAACATCAACAGGGAAATAATCAACCCAACAGGGGCTTAGCAGATTTACTGACCAATAAGAATGGCATTCAGCAGCATGGTAGTATTCAAAACAACCTAAAATTTGTCTTAAGTACTTCAGAGGTAAAAACAGTACCCACTAAGACTAGAATCCCACAGCTACATTCTGATATCTCCCTTGTTATCCATAACATTGACCTAAAGCTGGTGAGCTTTTCACTTCTGATTCTAATTCCCAGCTTTGGTAAGGGATTAAGTCAAGATACAGAAATAGAAAAAAATATTGCCAGGTAAGGAGGTGAACTATCTCAATGACAGACTACAGCCTTGATCTGGATGGCAGCCAAATTTTATTTCCGCTCTTGCCAAGTTCCCAAATGTTTGAGGTCTGTCAAATCATTGAATACGATTCTATACTGCTTATTACTTTCTTGGTAAGTGACCACTTACCACAAAGAATTGTGTACACTGCCAAGACAAGTCCTAGACTAGAAAGCAGGGTACGGTGTTTCACTGGCCTCTCAGAAAATAGAACAGGTGCAGTGCTTTCTGCTTGGCAGGCATAGTCAAAATTAGTAGACCTTCAAAAAGTAATTTCTTAATCCTCTCCTGGCAGTTTTTGGTGGATTTTTACTCTCAGCAATTCCTAATTTCCCCTCCTCAAACAAGGCGTTCTTTCTACAGAGCAATGAAGACTGTTAATTGACGTGTTCTGCAACAGTTGGGAATGTAGTTTCCTGCAGCTTAAAAAAAAAAAAAAAATTCACTAATATCAGTGACATATTTTGCAAAGGATAACCCCTAAAATTAAAAAAAAAATGGATTTTTTTCTTGAAAGCAACATAAATTGCACCCTAATATATTAGAAAATTGATACCAAACTCCATTTCTTCTCCACTTTATGAAAATAGCTCTGCCAACTGTGCTAAGGAAGTACAAAACAATACTAATTTTGATAAAATTAGCCTAATATTTCTTGACTGAACATTTTCCTTGTGGGCATTTTCCTTTTGGAAAATGTTAATTTGGAAAAAAAAATCTTCATGGAAACATGTCTGCCATGATGAAATGTTGACTAAAAGGTCACTGCTTTTTTGATGATATGTCAGCCTAGCACAACAAGAATATTTTGGTTCTTCATTTCACTTAAAAATTTTAAACATTTTCAGAAATATCTATGTCTTGCTTAATAATCTGTATGGTGTAAAGAGAAAGTATGGCATGAAAAGACAGAAAGTTAGCCTAGAAACTTACTCAGTTATATGGAAGTCACTACTGACAGTACATTTAATAGTATCTTTACACATAGATCATCCATAATGCTTTTGCCCGTTATTATTTCGTGTCACGCTTGCATACCCACTGACCTTATGGAGCGCAGGAGCCATTACTGGCACCAAAAATCCATTGTAAATGTAATTCACAAGCTGGTTACGTATCAAGGGATGTGCCACCTAAGAGTGTAGGGGAGAGAAAGAGAGAACAATTCCAGTGAGATTTAAAATTGGGGGCACAGACTACTATTATCCACTACCAAAACCTTTTCCCATTTAACAAGACATATTCATTTGTCCTCACCAGCATGATTCAGGTTCTTAAAGATTCTTCCTTCTTCAAAGAAATACACAAACTACGTTTAATTACAGTAAGCCTGCCAAATTTAGAGAACAGGGCTTTTCAATCTCCCTGCATGCTGACCAAGATGAATGGACAGACAGAAAAGCGTGTATACCCATGCATCAAAGGAAGATTTGAGATTCTAAATTTAGCTCCTGCAGCCTTGTCAGGCTCATGTAAAGGTGGATTTTCCATTGTTAACTTGTCCTTTTACAGGAAGAAAAAGCAGAGCAGCTGCTTTCCTATAGTTCAAGAGGAGGTTACCAGAGCACTCTCTAGCTGTGGGGTAACTGTTCATATGCCCCTCTCCCAACCACTGTAAAACAAACAGAAATGAAAACAAACCCTACATTGTTCATTCAACAGGTTGGTTAGGAGCTTTAAAAATTGAACTGTTATTAGAAGCCAAAAATTTACTCTTATAACGAAGCATTCATTTTGTTTTCACAAAGAAAACATATTATCAGTTCATGCATTTAAAAGAAATGTGATAAAAGAAAAAAAAATAATTCAGAAGCATTCTAAGTTAATATATTCTGTTTGAAGTTCACATAGAGACTGGAATGTCACAGCCTACATGTGGCCACCAATACATTCTCCCACTCACAATTCTTCCCAGACTTCCTTTAATTTGTAACCCTTACTTTGGAAAAGGGGAAGAAAAAGGGTTGCCCTTCCTATGCTGTGATCCAGGGGAAAAAGTAGTAAATGGCAAGAGGTCTTGGTTACACTGTCCCTTTTTAATCTCTGGCCAAAGTTTATGGGTCAACACAGGACAAGCCACACCACGAAGACCATCCCACGCAGAGCGCAAACATTCCTGCAGTAATTGAGCTGAAGCTGAAGAAAGACTATAAAGACACTATCAAGCAGCACTCAGAAATGGCTTTTTCTGCGTGTCAGCTGAAGATCCTTAACCATTTTGAGGTAATTTGAAAAGTGGTTTTAAAAATAATACGCTCCTCTTTCAATTTGTCTGCAGTAACTTTTATATCAATTTTTTAAAAAGGTATCAAATATGACCTCCTACAAATGTAGGAGAAAAATGCTGTAGAAAAATTCTGCATAGACATCAAAATGAATATTGTCTCTTCACATTTAAGCATGCGTGTTAAAGACTTTGTATATTGCATTTAAAGAATGACAGCTGCTGTTATTTTCGCTTGTTCAATGCTCTAATAGTCAATCAATTGCTTTACTGTATTTCACACACGTCTCACTAAAACATATCTTTTACTTAACAGTAAGTGTGACTATATTTTCAATCCTATTCAGCACATTTCTTCAAGTAACACAAATCCACAGTTTCTGCAGAATTTATATCATGTTTTAATAAAAAACTGGACAAAGGTTCTATAGGGTTTTCTAGCCTTAAAAACAATATAAAAAGACAAAAATCATGTCTTAAGTTTAGATCGGAAAAAAAAAATGTAGTAAGGGATCAAAGCCAGAAAAAGGAAATGCAATCAAGAAATAATCATTAAGAACAGAGAGTGGATTCAAAACAGGCCAATCTAAAATTAATTTATGTTTCTAGGAAGATACCTAAATTGTGTTTGGAAAGCTTACTTTATGCAGTACTCACCAACAGGTAAAACAGACTGTTTTCTTTTGTACACTATTATGAGCGCTTAGACAAACACAGAATGTTTTTCAGCACTTAAATATAGAAAGTCTACATTTCCCCACATGTAAAGGCATTCAATTTACTTTTAGTATCAACAGTGGTATTAAAATGCAATAACCTTTTTGAAAACAGAAAAACCTCCCAATTACATAATGAAATATCAAGCCACCACAGAAATCTACTGCTTTCATTTGAAACATTTGCCACCTGAAAACCAAAAAACATATTAATTTATCCTTATAACCAGGAGAAATAGCACAAAGCATGCATTTTATAAGCAACTTATTTTAGTGTAACTTAAAAATTCCATGCCTTTAATAGAAGTAAATAAACTCCATAAATTTACAAGCTTCTGCAGCATATGAAAAAAACTATTACTTCAAAAGGACAGACCAACTCTCCTCCATTACCTGTATCACAGCATTGCAAAATTCAAGGGAATTCATGAATTGTACAAGGGCTGGTGATAAGAGCCAGTCATCTTTCAGCAGACAGTGCCACTCTTCTCCTTTTTCTTCCAGCTTTGTAGGCAAAGATGAATAGAGGCCACTTAGTCCTGTTGCTAGCACCTGTATTTCAAAACCAGAAGATAAGTTGACTTTACAACTGTCCATCTGCTTGAATGGCAATGCCACAAATAGCTTCTTTTACTAGTTTTAGTAACATAAAAGGGTGTTGAGATTAATTTAATGTACTTTTGAAAGAGTCCTGTGGCAGAAAGACAGGAATATTTTAAAGAGCCTTCTATATAATATCCTTCTTCCAAGAGATGGTATTTAGGAGAAAGTGATGGGGAAAAGCAGGTTGTCTTATTTTTTTTTAAATACAAAGTTATTAATTTCCTTTTCAATACTTGTAAAATCATTTTACACTTTCCTTCAGTCTCTTACAGAAGAGGGCATCACTGCCATATACCTACAGCTTGTCCTTCATCGGTGACTTGAATGGTACTGCTTACACAAGCCGATAAAACATAATTTCACTCAGACATGTGAAACATTAGAAATGGAGGGAGAAGTGCTGCTATCAACAAAAATGATTCAGCCTCACATAGACCACAGATATATGTTGACTTTCATTCCTAGGCACTTGAACTCAGATGAATCTACTTAAAAAATTCTAGCTGGTCATAATTTCTCATTTTCCTTTCTTCTTTATTTGGAAGGGCGAAGAGAAGAGAAAGAACCCTGAAATAAGTTGCTGTATAGACATTGTTTCCAGTAATATTAAGGCTCACAGATGATTTATATTGAATATATCACTGAAGCACAAGATTGTATTTTTAGCTGCAATTTAAAAAGCATATTTCCAAACAGGTTTTTTAAGTTTTACTGAATATATCTAGAGTATTGGTAGTTTCAGACCAAGTTTTTAATTATTACAATTATTAATATTGTATATTGAATATACAATTTTAATATTATTAATATTGAATATTGTAATATTCAAATGTGTTATTTGAAGCTGGAAATTTTCTAAATATTATTTACAACTCTTATCCTTCTGGCATGATTTTATACAAGTTCAGGATAATTTTTAAGATGATCCTCATTTTAATGGGATCATTAAGACTCAGCCTAATGGAAATCTGCTTAATTTTCATTCAACAGATTCTTGTAAGGATTGTTTCCTCTTTCTACAAAGGGCTGCTTGGCATCTACAGGGCTAGACAATCAAAGCTCAGAAGAAATATGACTGTTGTATCTGTTAGAAAACAAACAGTTGACAATATGCAGGTCAAAGACGGAAGAGGATTCAGGTTTTGATCATATGCAAGCGTAACCAATTATAATTGCTAAGCCATTCAGTCAGACAAAGGCTGTCTTTGTGAATGCTTTCCATTCGTAAATCACATAATTTTGAAGATGGATTTATTCTGGCATACATAATTAAGTCAAATATTAAGGGGGGGCAGGGAATACTGTGAAAATTCACTGCTTTAGCACACTGCACTACTTTTTTATACACAAATATAGATAGATATATAAAGATAGATGCTGGAGATACGTTAAAAAACTAAGAAGATAAATCCATTGAGCAAAGCTTTATTTGTACAACCATATTCTTCTATAACCGGAATCTTTTTTGCTTTTTCTCTCTCTCACAGTAGAAGAGCTCAAAGCAAAAAGCTAGGAAGATCTTACTAGGCATATAGAACTACCTATATCTAACCCATACACACACTCACAAACCCAGTCTTCAGACAATTCTAGGAAGGAAAAAATTTTGAAGAGAGAACTTGAGTTTCTTTTGTGTTGCAACTTGTTAATTAATGCACACTTGATTTCCCATAGTCGGCTTAAAATTTTGTTGCTATTCATAAATGCATACTTACCCTCTCAATAAGCAATCCCATTTTCAGAGCTGTGGACTATCCACATTTCTCCTTCATATGGAAGCTTAGTCCTTAAGCACAAGAAACTGACCTTGAGCAAAACATACTACTCTCTACTAAAAGGAGCAGCGAACTCACAATCAGTCAATGTCTTGATGTGAAGAATTCTTTAGTTTGTCTGACTTACTGAAGTAAGAAATGACAGACGTAGCTGCTAAAATCTGTAAAGTTTAAAAAGCTCTTATTTTTGCTATGAAGTGCAACACAAATGGCTCTGTGTGAAATTATGTTTCTAAAGCACTGTAGAGAGAATAGCCACTGGAAGCAATTTCATCTCTTTAGGTAAAAACATTTGAAAATTTTCATAGAAGTTATACTATAAACAGGATTGCCATTTGAAATTACTAACAAACTTCACAATCTATGAGCAGGCATATAAAATAATGCACATAGGCTACACTATGGAGTTTTAATCAGTACAATGATAAATATCAATTAAAAAAAATTGAAAGGGAAAGAAATGAATGAGTTCATGTCCTGGAAGGGCAAGATTCAGTTTATTTTTTGTTTTACCCAGAGAAGTGTCCTTTTAAATTTCTCTCAACATTTGTCAAGATGACCTTGCATGCTCATCTACTTTTACAAGTATCCCCAGCAGTTTCTTTCTCACCATTGAGTCATGAGTCTCTCTGCAAACCAGTCTCCTTGATTTATTTACTTTCTCTTGACTCACAGAAGACACTGACTATGTGATCTGTAATCTCAGACACATTACATGATTAAAATGTGTTGTTAATATATAATCAGTTGCTATCTGGACATTTCCTTCCCTTTAATAATTCCCTGTCCTCCCACAACCATAGTCTTTCTATCTCTGTGCAGCCTCAACTTTTCAAGGACATTGCAGAGACATACCTCCTCCTGCTTTAATATTTGCTTTCCTAAGCTGTAAGGAATTTAAAAATACAACGTTTTATGGGGAGACTTTGAGATGCTATCCTGCCCAAAATTCTTTAGAAATGTGGTCTTCTTATTACAAAGCTGAACAGACAATATCTTCAATCAGATTCAGAAAACTTTCCGGTCAAAACATGATAAAAATGATATGGCAGAAAAACCTCAGTAAAATCAGAAAACTTTGCCCAATAGCTCATCTACACATTCTGTGTTAAAAACATTTGTTTGTGATGTATCTTCCTGCAGCCTGTCTCCTTCCTTCTTTATCGTTTACTCACCTTCAGTTTTGAATACCATGGACAATCTAGTTTTAAAAAGCTGCTAACCTAAGTTATCCCAAAAAAATAGTATCGAGAAAGCCTTCAGGTACACTTTTGCACAGATCCAACACTGATTTGGGTATATGAGGCAGAGATTTATGGCCAGACCCCATCCCAGGGCATGCATACGCTATGCTATAAGGCACGATAAAGAAAACCCTATATGCTACCAACCAGCTCGGCCGCAGAACCAGAAACAGGATCACCACAGTGCCACCCAAATGCCACTCCCGTCAGCACAGGGCTGTGCTAGCTGTTTTGCAGAGTAGCTGAGGCCACATCTGCACTGATTTTATTGATATACAGCAATGCCACTGACATCTACAGTCTTCCACCAGAACAAAACATGTTCCTTCAGCTCATCACACAAATTCAAAAAAGATTTTGTGCTAGTGTGAGCTAATTCTATGGCATTGCATTAAAGTTTTATTATAGAGTTAGGCCAGTCTCATTACTGTTCAGAAAAGTCTGATTTTAGCACATTTTGACATGGAGCCTCCCTAATTAGAATGATTGTCAATCATGGCTCCCTGCTGTTCGAAGGTTAATATAGCTGGCTTTTATCTTCAGTGTAAAAAGGCTGCTTTTTTTTTTTTTAATTAATTGGAAGATGTAATTATGGAAGTTATAGCATGGATCCAATAATGGAATCCATCTCAGGAACATAAGTAGTTTGAGAATCAAGTTCATATTCGTAGCAGCATCTATTAAACAAGGTCAAGTGGAGTCTCTCAGCACAAGAAATTTGACACAATATTTACAACTGACAAAAGGGAACCATTTAGAAGTTTTGTTTTGGAACTTGTAGGCCTCCTCCAGCCTGGAAACCTGGCTCTGCCCTCCTGCTCAAAGGACATAGCAATCTCAGAGTAAATGGAAACCCATGGCTGGAACAGCTGTTGTATACTAATGCTTAAGGATTCTAGTCTTCTCTGGTCTAAAGCTCTCTGCTTTAGTAGCTATGTAAGGCTCCCTCCACTTTGTTTTTTTTCTGGCACTTATCAAACTAAAATGCAAGCCACACAGAAGATAAAATAATCAGTCCAAAAACTGGCACACAAGAGTGAATTTTCTACAGAATGATATTGGGTTTTGAATCCAATGGATGGCCATTGCAGATCTTAAACTGATTTTTGTGATAAGGCATGAAGAAGCAGGTGTTGTCATGTCCACTCCGCTTTAGCTTTAAAACTGCAGTAGGGCAGCTTTGTTTGTTAAATTAGATTATTCACTTGTTTAACAGCAAAGGTTTTTTATTCATGTAGTAAGACTGATTTGCCAGATCTAACACTACAACACTACCACCAAGTTTTGTAACAGAGTACAACATGGCAAGATGGTAGTTTGCCCAAGATGGCCATAGAAACATGCAACTCTGCGACAAAACAAGTTTCCCTTTTATCTTGCAAAGATAGTACAATTCTGTAACACTCACACTATTTTCACACTTATTTTTATGAACTGTTGAACTGACGCGATGGTGTGGCAAGCACAGCCTGCTTAAGCTACCACTACCACCAGAAACAAACCTCCTCAGAACACCTTGTTCTCATTTCTCACTCCCTTCACCCCCAGAATCTCACAGGGGCCTCACAGGGAGACAGAACAGGTTTCCCTCCCACCAAGTTCTGTTATAACTTTCATCAGTTTCCCAATTCAATTCACCTTTTGACTGTAAAAACACTTGTGCTGTCCCAAAACCACATGACACTGGTATGGAAACAAGGAGCAAGACTGCGTTTGGCAGTAGGGCTGGCTGAAACGGCATTACAACTTGTGAAATAGCTGTTAGCAGAGTAGAAACAAATGTGTTGCAACACATTTCTATCAACAATTACAGAAAAGGGTAAGATGAATATCGGAGAGACAGTTTAGCATTGAAGGTCAAGCAAAACAAGAACAACTTACTGGGCAAAAATAGGTGTTTTCTGCTATGTGCTTTGCAACAACGTTGTTTTCTGCAGACAGAGACATGATGAAAAGCAGCGCATCACGGGCCTGTTGGCCTACTGTTCCTTCTCGATGTATGAAGGGAATCAGCAGGGAAAATATGAGGAAATTGGCAGCTCCTTGGTCCTCGCTGGTGTGGAAAAACAGTTCTAAAATGGAGGGATCTTTGGCTATTATAGAGCAGAGTTGGTTCAAGAGGATAACCAACTCTGTTTCCACTGTTGGAGTGGCTGTTCCTGAGCAGGCACTCAGCAACATCATCAAAGGCTTCAGGATGGGCTTGTGATGCAGCAAAGGCTGATGAGACTGGGTTACTAGCATTTCATACATTTTGAGCTGCTCGATTTTTGTCTCATCGGTGAACTCTCGCCGTAGGCTCCAAAGAAAAAGCTTCTCCATGATATTTTCAGAGACCACAAACTCCAGAATAGGCCCCATTGAGGCATCCTTTGCTTGCTCCTCAATTAGTAAGAAAAGCATGTGCTCCACATAATTCTGAACAGTGCTAGCCTCATCTGGTGAAATAGCCCCATACTTTGCCTGACTGTTTTTCAAAGGATCATGCTTCTCTAAGACTTTCAGAACCTAAAGAAAAACAAAGGCAGACCAGTCATTTGAATGCATTTTTTTTTAAATATGCACTTACCCCATAAGGGAAAAAAAAAAAAAAATCAAAATTCTTAACACAAAAAGTGCAAACTCTTTTTATGCTTTTACTTTTTGTCTGTCACACTTTCTAAATTTAAAAGTTTCACATTTGTAATGTACAAGGCCAAAACTTAATGCATTTTTTCTCACTTAATAAGCACCTAAATTTGCTACTTGTCCTATTGCTTAAAACTTGGGGTTCTCTGAAGTATGGATAAACCAGGTTCCATGAGCCTTCAGAAATTGGTGGTGGTGTTTGAAATAAGTTTCTTTGTCACAGAGGACTGGAATAAAAGGGCCTGCTATTCAGCCAGAGTAACTGTGCTCAGGAGTATCAATATTATGAGATGATTTGCAGTAGTAAAGTGGCAGAAGCCCATAGAGCTGATATTTCCTTGTCACATCTTATATGATACCAAATGGCCACTGATGCCCACATACTCTTGCAACATTCAATACAGGTTTGAGTAACAACTGTGATCCCAGCATTTATACCCCTGGATTAAATTCTGTTCTGCATGCAATCAGTGAAGCTTGTTGTCTGTGAAACAACCACTGCCTTTAGCCTTTTGTGGAGGACAACTGCCACAAAACCACAAAGGAACAGTGGCTCCCCTAACATGAGAGCATCACTTGAGTTAAATGAGGAAAAGGTGACTTGTGGACGATGGCTCCTCTGACCCTGGAAACATCTCAGAACCACCACCATTTGTCTGGCTGCTTCTCAGGATAGACAAAAATCGGCAAAAGCAGCAGCACAGAAATCAGTTTTACATAAACCGTTAGTTATTCATATCACTACAGCAAATAAGATCTTATATTATGGTGCTCAGAGCAAAATATCTTTGCCTAAAAGCAATTATAATCCTGATGACATGCAAACAATTTTTAGAATAAGCCAAATTGCATAATCTACATCTATCCATAATAAACACCACTGCATACAGCTTTACACCCATGTGCCTAATATACTTTACAAAAGATAGGCAAGACTTACCCAGCACACGGAAAGGAAGCACAGAAGTCTGCAACAGGCTACAAGTCACAGCAAATCATTAGGAAAGCCAGTAAGAAGGTCTAGGCCTTCTGTAAGAATACGATGTCCTAGCACTTCCCATTTAGATGCAAATGTAGAGTTCAAAGTGTGATTAGTAAAGCCCAACCGTACAGTGAAAGGTCAATTACCTTTACGTTTTAAAAATGTTTCAGTATCATCTACTACATTCTGCATGAAAGACATTTGCTCCTGAGCAACGCAGGATTATCCCAAAAGCAAGAATGAAGCAAATTCTTATTAATGCAGCCTACTTCAAATCAATAAAACTAATTAACATTACCTGTGCCCAGTGTGTTCTAAACACTATCATGCATGTTTCTGGGTCAACACCCTGCAGGCTCGGAGCCTGCCGATTTTTGCTGATACTGGTTCCAGAGGACATTATAAATTTTCCAAAGGTCAAGCCAACTAGGCCATGCTGTATTTCTTTTTTAAAATCCTGTAGTTAGCTAGAGATGTTCAAGCATCATGATGAGATTGATATTGTGTTTTGAGCTTTAGTATCCACGGAAATCTGTTTAAAAAAACAAAACAAAACACACATATACCTATACATGTCAAATGATAGCGTATATCAGAAAAGAACATACTTAGAGAAGACTAAAACCTTTTTTCTTTTAATTCAGTTTGAGGATAGAATTTTTTAAAGCATGTTATATGGGCCCATCTTCTCAAACATTTCGTCATGATCAAAGTTTCTAATGCTCAAACTTTTGAGATCAGCAACTGAATTAAGGTGCTACTGAAATAAATAAGCATAACAGACGCTCATGCAGTAAACATTTTATGCACGTCACTACATTTTTAGGTTTTCATTATGACATTTTTGCTATCTGACCATGTCTCTCCAGAGTTTCTTAGTAATCAATGTTGCATAGACTACATAGGTTAAAAAAAGTGCAGCTTATTTCTTTAAAACAGTATTTTCATTAACAGATATAATTACAAATACTTAAAAGTTTTCTGTCAGAAAGCATATCATAAACAGCTTAAAACATCTGCAGAACACCATATGCAAGTAGAAGGATATATCTGTATCAATACCAAAATAACAAAAAATAAACAACATAAAAAAGAGAAAACCTTCATGTATCCAAAGTCAAATAAATTGAGATGTCATATTAAAGGACTATGAGAATAAGACCAAATATTGAAACATTCTTTTCATCCATTATTTAGTATCCTAGCTATGTGAACATCAAAGTAGTTGCACACCTACAAGAGAAAGCTAAAATTAAACACAGACAGATATCTTCCAGATATTTGAGAGTCTTAAGAGAACATATTGTTCCTTCAAGCACCAACATCTAAAGTGCGTGTGTCCCCCCTCCCCCCCTTTTTTTTTCCCCTCCATCAGCTTTGCATTTTTATTCTCCTTTTGCAAACCAACTAGGCTTTATTTAACTCAGTTTTGGGCCATAGCAAAAAAAAAACCCAAAACAAAACAAAAAAAACACACAACAAAAAAACCCCACCCAAACAACAAAAAACCCCCAAACTAAACAAGCAAAAATCCACACCAAAAAACAAAACCCACCACAGAGAGAACCACCAAAAAGCCCCATATAAACCTCCACAACACCAACGTACAGAGAGTTTAGGAAGACAACAAATGCACTACAAGTTCCTACAGCTCATGTAAATCATAGCAGATTTTTATTTTCATTAGAGACTGCATTTTTAAGTGTTCTCCTTTTCTTCAGTCTTCGTAAGGATCCCAGGGCCCCTGGACATTCATTGCCTTAGTGAAATACATAAGGAAATTTTTCATAGAATTATAGAAACGTTGGGTGGGAAGGGACCTTTAAAAGTCATCTAGTCCATCCCCCCGGTAGTGAGCAGGGACATCTTCAACTAGATCAGGTTGCTCAGAGCCCCGTCCAACCTGACCTGGAATGTCTCCAGGGATGGGGCATCTACCACCTCTCTGGGCAACCTGTGCCACTGTTTCACCACCCTCATTGGGAAAAATGGCTTCCTTACATCCAGTCACAATCTGCCCTCTTTTAGTTTAAAACCATTACCCCTTGTCCTCTCGCTACAGGCCCTACTAAAAAGTCTGTCCCCATCTCTCTTAGAGGCCCCCTTTAAGTACTGGAAGGCTGCAATAAGGTCTCCCCAGAGCCTTCTGTCCTCCAGGCTGAACAACCCAAATTCTCTCAGCCTGTCCTCATAGGAAAGGTGTTCCATCCCTCTGATCATTTTTGTGGCCTCCTCTGGATCCTCTCCAACAGGTCCATGTCTTTCCTATGCTGAGGGCTCCAGAGCTGGATGCAGGACTCCAGGTGGGGTCTCACCAGAGCGGAGTAGAGGGGCAGAATCACCTCCCTCGACCTGCTGGCCATGCTGCTTTTGATGCAGCCCAGGATACGGTTGGTCTTCTGGGCTGCGAGCGCACATTGCCAGCTCATGTCCAGCTTTTCATCCACCAGTACCCCCAAGTCCTTCTCAGCAGGGCAGGGTGGGGGGAGGTGTGTGGAATAATTAAAAAAATCTGTGATCAAAGTAGCAAGTGGATTTGAGACTCCAACTTCAGAGGCCTAGGATCTGGGTTTTTTTTTTTATCATTACTGACTTAAGTAGGTGTAGTTCAATACACAGTTTCTGGTGACTTTTGCTTGCAGCTCTGAGCACTCAACATTTCTACCAAAAACACTCAAACACCAAGATGCATGCTTAGAGACCATTTAGAAAAAGCCTGCTCCAAGTAGTTGGCCTAATACCATACCTAATCCAAAGGAACATTTAATTGACCTATTCTTCACATCACCTGACTTCCTGCCAGTTCGCTCTTTGTCAGCCCTTTCCTTCAAACAGAAAACTTCCCATTTCTGTAAAAGTTCAACAGAATCCTCCCGGCAAAAGTGTCCTTCACTCCACAGCCCTGATTCACCCTTTGAGCAGATCTGTCCTGTGCACGAAGTGAAACAAGCACCTTTGGAAGAACTAGTGTGATCATGTAATTAAAGATGGTATCATAGGGTACAGCAAGAAAGTTTAATTAACAAAGCAGACGCAAGCTCAATTCTGGAATTTACAAGTTGCTTGACTTTCCAACTTAGAGCTTGTTTCAATGTAGACTTTGCATGTTATTTAAGAATTTAAATAAAAGAAACTGATATTACACATCTAGATATCACATGACAAATTCTGTCAGCAGTACAGTACAGCCGTATGATACCAAGAGTAAAACTGGAAACTTAGATCAATCTCCACTATTTAACTAGTAAACAACACTAAGGGAGATTATGGCTTCAAGAATGCTGATTAAAAAAAATAAATCCAAGATCAGTGATGCATGCAAACCTCTAGTATGTACCACGCACAGGCAACACCAAACTGTTTAACCTGTTACCCTCCCTTCTCGTCTAATCTGCTCTAGTTCTCTGTCCTCCCTAGCTTTTGCAATTTTCTTTTTTCTTATGCATCTTTCCTATCCCAGCCTCAGACTCTATTCCACAAACTTCAATACAGTATTCATTCCCTCCCTAGCAGGTCCTCCTTTAAATAACTACTTCTATCTTGTAGCTCTCTAAACATACTTTTCTGGGGTAGAGGTTCCATACTGGTACTTTGGTCGTTACGGACTCCTGAAATATTGCCCTACTTTTCTGCAGCTATGAGAAGACCTAAAGTGAACAGAAGTGGTAGATCTCTCACCACACATTCAAAATACAGCAAGATGCCAAGAAATCCAGCGACAGAGCCACTGTTAACGTTTGTGTGTGCTACAGGAAAGCTCACTGTCCACAGAAGTACTACTTAGTTACTGACACTGAACATTCAAGTCCTGCCTCTGTTAACAGCCTACTGCCTAAGCAGATGACTGATACAGTCTGCACATCTTTTCCTACACAAGGATATCCTAAACCTAGCCATCATATATAAAGAACAGATACAACCTCTGCGAAAAAAAACTCCAAGACAAGCACGTGTGTCCCCTCATCTCCTCCATGGACTTCATGGAGTCCCCAAGGTCTTATTTATCCAAGATATTTAAGAGCTTCCTGCCATTTCCAAATCCGATTTGGGTACACTCAAATTACAACACTGGGAGTTCTCAGATACATGGGACATTAACAACTGGCAGCATTTTTTCAAGTCAGATCTGTTTCAGCCTTAGATGACGCTAGATGAGAAGAGCAAGGGCATTCAGTGTTACCAACTCTAGAAATTTCTATCAACTCTAGAAATCTCTACCAACCATAAGAAACTTTCAGGAAGGTTCCCCTGAGCTGCCTGGTCCATGTACTATATTTGTTATTACATGCACAAACACTACCCCATTGCTTGGAAAAGATCTTTGGGAGTATGTGATTGACAAACACTGTAAAATAGCAAATTCATCTCCATTACTTATGTAGTCTAACTAAAACACATATCTAGAAGTATACTGCACATATATACCATCACAAGATTAAAGCTATTTACATCTTTAATAACAAAGAATCACAAAAAAGATCGTTCATCCCTTGGTGACACACAGTAACATCTCAGTAAAATCCAATCAAAACAGTCATTCTGAATATTCACTCCTGCTGCACAAAGTCATCATAAACAGACTGTACAAAGCATCAAATGAAGAATAAAAATACCAAATTTAAATTATTAGCTGAAAACAACTTGCCTGCAGCAACCCATAAGTTGACGGGGGCTAAGTTCACTTGCATTTAGCCCAGCTATCAGATCAGAAATCTATGAGTAGTGAGAACACGCAGACATTATCCTCAGAGCAGCAAATACTATGGCTTTCTAATCCTCTCTAATTTAAAAGTAACAAGACAGCAACAAGCAGACTGCAGCGTGCAATATTATTTCTAAAATCACATCAATTCCCTTAAGGAAGCAAGTATTTCCAGTCTGGAAAGCATCTTGGGATACTGGGATTTACTTAGTAATACAAAACACTAATAGATAATGCTGGCTTCAAAGACTTCAAACTCCATAATAGTGTTTCAAAAAGCATACAAAGCTTTTGACAACTTAAGTGGTCACAGAGTAGATCCTAAAAACAGCATACCTATTAAAAAAAGGAAAGTAATTCAATTGGAAGAGATCCTATCTTTTAAGATACATATCAATCTAAAGTTAGTATGGTCTAGTTATAGCAGCAGCAAAAAGAATATATTCATTATATTTGTGGTAAGCAGATTTTGTTACTAGATTGGCAGGTTTTCTTGATTATTTTGCGAGGCCAAATATGCCACAGTAACTGCAACATCACATTATTGCCTGTGAACTAGCTCCAATTAAACAGGACAAATAACCTGACCATATTGAGCCCAAAGGAGAGAAAATAAATTAGTTTGTAAAACACTGATTCATGGAGGAAGGGGTAGAAGTGAACTTAGGTGCCACTAAGAACAAAAGTAACAGTTTATTTTAATCAGTTCATGGTTAAAATTTTACAATAATTTAGCCTTTCCTCTCTGCTAAATCCTGATCAATGTTATTACTCCACCATTTGATAGTCCTGACAAGTGCAAATACACTGCTTCAACAGTCCATTCAAAATCCTACTTCCAAAAGCCACGGCTCAGTTTAATACTTCGACCCTACCACACAGTAACAAAACCTTCTTAGCAGGTAAATTTTTCTGCAATTCAACCATATCCAATCTATCAGTCATCCAACCCTATTACAAGGTGCTTAGGGACATGGTTTAGTGGTGGACTTGTCAGTGTTGGGTTAATGGTTGGACTTATGTTAAAGTTCTTTTCCATTCTAAATGATTCCATTATTGTATGGTTCTAAGGATGAGTCCACTTCCACAAGTCTTCCAGAGCTACTTCAAATGCCTATACTGACAACACTTTTGTCTCTAATCCCTCCTCTCCTACATGAGGTACCTGCTCCTACCGCCAAGGGTTTATACATTTAACAATCCCCATGTGCAACAAGAAGCACCTGTCTCTCCCGAAGCAGCAGCAGAGAAAGTTACACAGTCACGTACACAGGTCTATAACCACGTCTGCACAGTCTCTGGTATGTGAATGAGGATGGGAGGAAGAGAGAACAATTTAGCACAACTCAGCCTATTTCCAGTTTAAAAAAAGCATCAGTCCACAACTGCGTTGTGTAGCTTTAGATTAATGGTGAGATTAAGACCCAGTCATTGGACTTGTGGAGGATATCTGCTTTCAGTTTTCTTTCAGAAGTCTGTAAATCATCAATCCTTTTTCCACAGCTGATTAGAGGGCTGAACTCCCCAGTCAACAGAAGTACTTATTTTACTGCAAAGTACACTGGAAGAACAGCCTGGCAGAGAGTCCCATGTGAAGTCGGCTCCCACTGGAGTGTCTCTTTTCAAGAGTTTCACTTCTGAATTAAAAAAAAGTTTGCAGGATTGGGGCTTCCCAGGCAATGCATAACATACAGACAGAAGATACACTGCCTAATACAGTAAGGTAGACACAAAATATGCTGCAAGGCTCTGTGATTTAATTATCAAGGTTGTCTTCTGTTGGAATGCTAAGACACTGTGTTCTCCAACAGTTCTTGAACACAAGTGTACCTCTGTTACCAGATACTGTATGCTTTTGCTCTACCAGCCAAAGCTTTCCACCCTGTCAGTCCACATACACAAGAGACAGCAGAGAGATGGATAAGAAGCTTCGATGGCAGTGAAAGAAACAGCATATATCAAAACATTTTCATGGATCAATGTGGCATAAAGGGGCTTGAAATCAGACAACTTCAAAGAAGCAGAGGGAAATTATATGGTCTTATGCATAGCTATGCAATCACGACTCTGCAGTCTCTGATAAGTGGATGAGGGAGGGTAGGAGAAAAATGAGTGGCAAATTTTAGCATGCCTCAACTTAGTTCCAGCTTAAAGGGGACCTTGTTCAGGGCTTGTTTATTTTTGATTTAAAAGAAAGCCTTCTGCATAAATTTGTCAGCTTTTCTTTAGGGACTATGATCAGGGAGAGGTTTAAATTTTATTAACAAGAGTGTTTCAAAGGAAGACATCAATCCTTTCAAAGGAAAAGATTCGTACCGCTTCTGGTAAGTTTTGCTACAAAAGCAAAGCCTATGAAGAACAGTCACATCCCCACCTATAGTGATCCTATACATTCAGCACCAGAATGCAGAAGGATTACAACTTGCTCACTGGGGAGCAGTCGGTCTGTGGTAGGCAAGTGAGAAAACGTCAGTGGTTAAAAAGCCACTGCATCAGAGGATCCTCTTTTTGGTTACATACTACTAGCAAGAAAGCTGCAGCATATTACTAGAGGAACAGTTTAAACTGCATGAACAATTATCCTCCTTCATTTGTTCTTTCACATTTCAACGCTGTAGTCCACCAATTGTCCTGTTCTTTGTCTACCTCAAGCAAACATTTAGTCAGCTTTCTTCAATCTATCTTTTCTACCCAGTATCTGCAAAGCCTTCCATGTGTGCGTGGGAGAAGGTATGTTTTACACTGATAAAACTATCTGCTTAAAAGCCTAACAGAGAACAAGTTACCACAAATTGTAAAGCTATGTAGTTAATCAAAGTATCAATCTGTTCTCATCAAGCACAATTTAATCCAACCTGCTAACATGAAAGTAAGAACATCTTGTGACTTGTCCCCACAGAGACTGCCTAACAAGATCTATCTCATGAGAGGAACCACATGTAGTATGTTTTATAATGAGACAAAAATCTTACTGTCCCATCTACAGTCAGCCTGATACAGTTAAACACACTTCATCTTTTCTCAAATCTCTGGGAAGCTACACTACTCGCACATTTATTGCGGATTCACATCATCTCAGACAACTAACTGGAGTACCACTAACCTCTTCATGTAATCCTATGGTATTATACACCAGGAGATCCAGGATACAGCATTAAATAAATATATGGTTCTCCAGACACATGAATGGGCAATTCCCCCACAGTAAGTACAGCAACAGTGACAGGCAAGAGGCCCACCTGACAGCCCCGGCTCAGCAGCGCTGCAATGGCATACATGTGCCAACTTCAAGGGCAAGCAATGGGTTCAACTCACATTGGCAGCCTGTGCGCCTGTGCACTGGGACATAGGCTAAGCCAAATCCCAAGTCTTCAGAGACTTCTGCTGCGTGGTCTGCCAAAATGAAAGAACAGAGAGGGCAGTTAGGTAGCATGGTCCACAATGCATTGATGAGTTAGGCTAAAATTACACGCAGTGGGTCTAGTAAGGTATACAGCTAACCACCAAAGAGGATTCATCAAAGGGCATATTACCAAAACTAGAGAAATGGCAGTGACTGCTCAAGAAAAAAAGCAATTAAACAAAGCAGAATACTTGACAGAGACCTTGACCTCCTCAAGGAGGGCTCGATTTACCTGATACACCACAGGGCATGTTCATCTACCACATACATTTGTACATAGGCAATTTCACGGGAACTCAAGAGCATACAATCACTGAAGTTACTCTTGCAAAGTCCCAGGAGGAATGAACTACACATTCGTATCCCTAGGTCATAAATCTGAAGCAAGGGAGAGAAAAAAATAAGGTTGTAATTCTAGTGGTATGACTTGTTCCTTTTAGAGAGAGATAAGGAATATAGTAAACCTGTTTCTCTTGTATTTCATCTCCTCACATTTGGCCTCCTACAGAAAGGCAACAATTCAGTAACAATTAGTGGTTCAAAACACAGATTGTGTTGGTTAAAAAATTAAGAATAAAATAGTAGCTAGGGTTCTTAAAATTCAAGATAGATATCTCTCTATCCTTGGTAGCACTCAGGCACAGTATGACCGAGGTATCTTGCCAGCTACTAGCAGACAGCTGCTGCAAAAGGGATACCAAAACCTTAAACTAAACTGGGAAAAAAAAAAAATTAAAAACAGCAGCTCAGAAAAGTTCATTTCCACTTATATACTGAAGAAGGCAGATGTAATCTGATTGAAATCAATTCAATTCTCATACCAACTCCAAAGCACAGCACTATACCACCTAAACCAGGACAGGCTTTACACTTCGCTGGTTCATTCCCAAATCACCACCAAAATTGCTGGCCCAAGTAAAACATGTTTCCATAGAGAACCAGATCTGAGGCCCACAGGCCAAAGTGTCTGCTGTTGTACTGTGTGAGACAGGCACTACAAGCAAAACAAAACTCAGTTTAAAACTCTGTACTGTGAATATGCTTTCATACCAAGTTTTGGAGAGAAAGAGTACAACCCCAAAGGGCATAGCACACATCACTGAATGAAAGCTACGTTCCATTCCTTGATTTATAGGGGAAGTGCAGATATCAGATGCTGTGTATACACTAGTAATTTTGTTTTGTCATAATTAAAGTGAATTACTGGGAAAAAGTAGTTGTTGCCAACCTCCCCATCTCTACTGAAATTCTGTACAGAGTTTATTTCAAAACCTATCACTACCCAGGAATGGGAGGGAGCAACACATCAGAAAGCAGACATTTAACAAAACCTACTTTATGTTCCAGTTATGCTAGTGGAAGAAAGAAATCAAAATGATCCATGCAGTCTGCAACATTGATTTTACTTTCCAAGACAATTGACATCTGTGAGACTCACAAACTTGGCCCCAACATGCTCATAATTTTGGAAAACCACATGCTTCTTGAAGTTGCAATGCTGCAGTGAATGGAACTTTTCTTTTCTAAAGGTTGTGGGGGTTTTTTTTGAGAAAGGTAAAACAGTATCTATAGCTAAAAGTATAAAATAAATTAATAGGAAATTATTAAGTTGCCTATTTAGAAAACCTTCCTGACAGGAAGGTGAATGAGACCAGCAAAGCAGTAGAAGGCTCTATACTCTGAAGATTTAAAACTCTTTTCAGAACACTAGCATACAGAATAGAAAATACTACCTTCCCGAGAGAAAGAAAAAAGTTATCAATATACCTGTAATTATCATATGTAGATTACAGAAAACAAGATTAAGCTATATATTTTATGGCTACAGCAATAATACGTAAGACAATTTTTCAAGTGATTTGTATAACATGTCAAACTACTCATTATTATAAGCATAAGAAGCCCAAGAATAATGTTCTCAAGTCTACAAAGCGACATTAAAGACGACGTGTATGCTTGCAGCACTAATCCACAATAAAATGCAAATACACATATATTGCAAACATTCCACACTTCATGATAAAGAAGCCGTAAACATTTTTTTTTTTTATTTCCAAACACCCAGATGATTCTGCAGGTTCTAAATATAGTTCAAGCACAAGAATCAGTTGTAAAATACCATTAAGATTATCCTGATTACTTGATCAATAAACCAACAAGCTTCCCTAGAGAATTGTCACCAAGTTTTCACTGAGAAAAGAACTTCCACTTTGCAGATGAAATTCCTCTGTCTTGTCCACGTGCACATGTTAATTCTATTTATCTGTCTCAAATTAAAAGTTCCAGAAAAGGACAGAATATGCCATAAAATCAAAACTGGTAGGTATAGAATGGATATTGAGTAATTGTTAACATAATATTTACTCTAGAAGCATATTTATTTCTCTTTCCAGGGCTTCATTCACAACACAAAGTTGCTTTTTCCTGGAAAAACAATGGTTTTATAACTGTATATAAATTTAGGTAGCTATCTATCTCACAATAAAACTCTCTTATACTTCTCACTATGTTCATTATAGTACATGGACTATAATAATTGACTAGATTACTTAAATCTGTCACTTACCTTTCTCTACAGGATTAACTGAAACTACTCATTTTAGAGAGAATTACCACACCAAGATACTTACCCACCAAGTGAACATTATTACCTACACTCTGAAGCGGTAACTTGTTAGTGACATGATGAACTAATGAACAAAGGGAAGGAGCAAAAGCATATCGTTACACAGCTGCAGGACAACTGTGTCATCGCACTGTAGGATGGCAGAAGCCCATCACAAATTAGTCCTCAAACTCACTAAACTTAACGAGCTACTAAAACCTGAAAGATCATTTTCGTATCTCACCCTATGTAGTATGTATCGCTTGACACTAGGTGGGGGGTTGGGATAAAATGTTATATTTAGTGGATTGCCACTTTTGAATGTAAATGCACTTTCGTGGTCTTTTTTTCCTTCTTTTAAAAATAAAAGAACAGAACACTCTGTGAACCAACATTGTTTGCATCAGACATTTGCCATTTAGCTTGGAGAAAGCTCCAGAAGCTAGTGAACTCCCTCTGTCCTAAATTATGTTCCAGGCTTGGCAAAGAGAAAAGCACTTGCAAAATCCTTTTTCATTTCCTTTGTATGATTATCAATTGCCAAATTTGGGGAAAACGACTGAATAAACATTACCGTTTAAGACTAGAACTAGCACACTGTTCACTGAAGAACAAGGATGAGGAAGAAGGAAAGGAAAAAAAGGCAAAGCAAGCACTCCTTACAAAATCCTACCCTGTCCCTCCAGCTCCCCATTCCCCTAACACACAAAACCTCATGTATTTGGTCTCATAGGAAACTGCACAGAAACACCGCTCTCCCTCTCTTTCTATTACAAGTCAGAGCAGACAAGCAAAAGTTGAAGATTCATTTTATACTAACTCCCATTGCAAAGTCAAGAACCTCAATAAAATAACACCTTCCCCCATCTCTGAGTATAAAGCCATGAAAAACCAACCTTTTCTCCTGTAGTGACACCCTTATTTAAAAATATTAGTACATGTTTGCAAGTTGAGTGGACTTCGACAGATTATGGCTTTCTAGATATATATTGATTTTTTTGCTTTTAATACACATGGTTGTAAACAGCAAAATCCAAAGTGAATTGCTGGCATTTTTATTATGTTTAGTCCATAAAAAGCCACACCAAAGAAGAATACCCATGTAATTGAATTTATATTTCCATTTCTATTTAGTTTCATTGCATTTTATACAGGTGGTAGATGTTTTTCACTCCAAGCATCTCCAGCCTTCCTAGGCATAAAATTATTTGTGGCATGTAAATAGTGTTAAGTTGTCCATTATGCAGAATAGAAATTAATTCTTCATCTCTGATCTCATAACACAAGTCTACTCTACTACGAAAATATGTTTACACTCTTACACTGCCTAGTCTTCTGCAACTGGAAACTGAATGACATTACAGCATTTTCCATTCTTGTGACTACTTTTGCCTGGAAAATAAGACCTATGAATGCACTGGCAAAAAAGAAACATATATAGTCTATAACACTTGTCTCAGACTTGTTGCCAGCACACAAAAAAGCAACTGCTAAATAACCAAGGGAACAATTAGAAAAAAAAAAATCCAGGTAATCTGACACTTTCATAACAATTCTGTATAATTTTTTTTCAGTCTTGCCTTTGAATCTTTGAGAAAACATGAATAGAAATACAGGTGTCTTTCTAGTCCAGGGAGGAATGAAGATAAACTAGCAACTTTTACACCCTGGAGGGTAAAATAAGGTAAATAATAGACCTTTCTGAATTGCAGATGAAGACTATACTTCTTAGAAAGGGAGTGCGCTGAAAAATACGGAACCTCACAAATTTTGCAGGAAAAACAATATCTACTAAAAGGTGGGGTAAATATCAGAAGCTAGTAAAAATAAAATGTAATTACTATTTAAACTTTTTAGCACTTGGAATAATCAATACTGAAAGCCTAGTAAAGAAGACAGTTGGATGTTAGCCCTAG